>NC_044054.1:1873392-2048392 GCF_902167405.1 Gadus morhua
TCATCAATCCCTTTCTCCTCCATGTCGTGGGTCAGTCCACTTCAGATTGATGAGGACGTGGAAGAACCAGAGACGTTGAAGAACCGGAGACGTCGGAGAACCCGACGCAGTCGTTTGAGATTCATAATATCTTCTGGTGGCTCACACAGCTTTTGGCCGTAATAATATATGTTATTTGACATAGATTTCTATGCATAATATGATATTATTGAGATATAGAGCGCCAGGACTCCCGCCTGAGCACCCGGAGTGTTCTAGAATATTTACAGAACACGGCCAAAGGCTGTGTGCGCCTCGCCATTGCGATACATCCACTGTAAACAGAGCGCATGGTACCGTGGCCGCAAGCTGCTCAGGGCCACACCCCCACCCTCCTCCTTGACCCGCCTCTCTCCTCCTCATTTGCATTAAAGCTACTGACACAGAAATGGCGTATTTGGGGAAAGCTCAATGTGCGACTGGCTCGTAATGGCTGTAACTCTGCACCACGGCTGAATTTTGGGAACGTCTTCCAATGCTGTTTTTGGGGCCCACTAATATCTATATTAAAGCATCCATATAGTAGCATGCCACGGGACCTTTAAAATGTCAACAAATGACTACAAATGCAGCCTTCTACAACAGTTCAGATCACTGTTGTTGGAAAGCTCTGCCTGAAATGACGCACAGGCTGGTGCCGACCTGCTTATGATGTGTACATTGTTCCTCAAACTGTGGTACGCGTACCTACGCGTGCTCTGTTTGTGCGTAAGCACAAAAGCATTGTTATAAACGTATGTACTATGTAATGTTTAGTGACGCACACAAAGAATGCAGCACTGATTTTTTGCAGAATGAAGACTTTTAAACTAACAAATATATTGCTAAATGATTTACAGACTCAAACTTAATAAGTAAAAGTACTTACGTTAGCAGCAACACATGACAGCTCTTTCAATGTAGCCAAATCAATATTGTCAGCTGATCATGACCTCTGTATCTCAAGATTCTTTAAGAGTTTCTTTTGACAGTGAATAATGTATGTTGCAGGAAGACTGATAGCTCTGGTGCAGGGCTCCAACTGTTGATGGAGCCCTGCACCTGGAGTCTCCCTAATAGGCAACCCGGTATCACGCAATTGCGTGCTCCTGCGCACGAACGTTAATCTATTGAAGCGTGTTCCCGAGCACGATAGTCCGACTTTTTGCGTGTTACACAAAACGAAATGTAAACCAATGCATTCTGAATGGAAGTGTTCTAAGACAATTAACGTGCTCCACAAAACGGTACGAGAGAGAGAGAAAGAGAGAGCGGGAGGGACAGAGAGAGAGAGAGAGAGCGAGAGAGGCTTCAGAAAGGGTGTGCGCAGATAGTACAGTGCACCCTAGTTATGTTTATGCCAAAACCTATATATATATAATTAGGCTGTGGAAATTGCAATAAGTTAAGAACACAACTTCGCACGTTGAGCACACAGCCGTGTGACTCGTTTATTTTGTAAAAAAGAAAACCGGAAAACAAAGCGTGCTGAAGGTAAACAAATCCAGCATGGTCTGTGACGTCATGAGACGCACGTTAGTTGAAGGGGGGGGGGGGGGGGGGGGGGGGGGGGGGGGGGGGGGGGGGGGACACGTTTGTTGAGGGGGGGGAGACACGTTTGTAGGGGGGGGGCACGCGAGAGTTGGTTTTTATTGAACGCTCGACAACGAGAGTTGGTTTTTATTGAACGAGACTTCCACACGGAACAGCTGCACGAAACGATGGTCACGTCACTCTCGGTGACGGTGTCGACAATAATGAACACACGAACAATGTTAATAGAACAACACACAACCACATAACATCCCGAACCCATTAACCCCACTTTATCCTAACAACAAAACAAGTTAACAAAAGCCCCATTTGTCAACTGAGAACCCCAATTCCCAGAATCCCCCGCGGCTCCGGAACACGGCGTAGCTTATATTAATCTTTATTATCTGAATGGGAAATGCAATATTTTAGGACAGATACACGATTAAACGCGATTCTAATGACTTTTCTAGCGAGAAATGTACATTTTCCTTACATAATCTTCAGTCAGTGAATGTGTATGATCATTATTAATCTTTATTATCTGAATGGGAAATGCAATATTTTAGGACCGATTCACCGTTAAACGTGTTTCTAATAACATTTCTAGCGAGAAATATACTTTTTACTTGCATAATCTTCAGTCAGTGATTGTGTCTGATCTTTAGTTTTATAGTTATTAGGATTGATCGGCTCGCTCGCATGTTTCAACGACGTCAGGTTGCTTTCGCTAAACTAGCAGCTCACGTGCTTCCTGCGTTTGTGTTATTAAACTGTTACTTTATGTAACTTTTAATGATATCATCTTGTTAGAAACACGTATATCTGAGAGCCAACCCAGTCGCCAAAAGCATACGTTGACAGTGTACTTTTCGTGAACACTGGATTACGTCGCATTTCAACATAAAATAGCGTGTTATACACACACACACACACACACACACGCACGCACACGCACAGACACACACACAAGCACACACATGCACGCACAGACACACAGACACAGACACAGACACAGACACACACACACACACACACACACACACACACACACACACACACACACACACACACACACACACGCGCACACACTCACACGGTGCATTTCGCTGCTAAAACAACAACAAAAAAATATTCCCTCAAATATTATTACTTTCAAAACGTTGGCCAAAATGGCCAATAATATCATTTTTTATTTGGGATGCTTCTAGGACATTTTGGGTGGATTTTGAACGGTATGTGGGGGGCACGTTTTTTGCAGGACCTGGCAACCCTGCGCTGTTGCCCGAGATCTGGATCCACCCCGACGTGGTGCCGTCTCCTTTTGACCTTTTGACCCCAGACTTCTGGGGGAATAGCTGAATCAATTCATTAGTCAATCAGAAGCATGTAAATATGTTCCCGGTGGCGTAAGAGTACGAACAAGGTGTCCTTCAACATCTACGCTTCCAGGAGATTGCAACGGTGCCACACATGAGCATATTCAAACATGTTTAATGGTAGTAATTAGCTGTCGAAATTGGAGGCCTTAATCAATACTGAGCAGCTATTGATTTGCTTCCCGATAAAGATTTGTCACAAATTACATGTTATTTAGCATCTACACGTTGAGCTGAGTCCAATGACACCAAAAACGACACTCTAGCTAATGGTAACATGTATTTTACATGGTACACCTAGGTCTAGGACATGATCTCGGTGTAGCAAGAGGCCGAGCTTGATCTCATTGGACTCAGCTTAACGTGTAGATGCTAATTAACATGTAATTTGTCAAAAATCTCCATCGGGAAGCAAATCTATAGCTGGTCATTATTGATAAAGGCCTCCAAAATCGACAGCTAATTACTCCCCTGAAACATATTCAAATATGATCATGTGTGGCACTGTTGCAATCGTCTCGAAACGTAGATGTCAAAGGACACCTTGTTTGCTCTGTTGCACTACCGGGAAGATATTTTCATACTTCTAATGGATTGATTCATATTTTAAGGTTCTCGGAGTGAGACTTTAAATGGCTGCAGCAGAAGTGTTGAGACGAAAGATGACATCAAGAGATTTATAGAATATTCCCATTCACATTATGATTCTTCGTCGTAACATCCGACCAAACATCCTTTACATTCACAGAGCGAAGATTATGAAAGTCCAGGCTCAGCAAGTGCTCCATCTCGTTGCACCTGCACCTAGCGGCTCGCTTGCAAGATTTTGGCCTGAAGTTCTTCCCAGACCTACACCCTAGCCATCCAACATGCATATCTGAGAATCAGGCCTCTCTTTAATAATGACAAAAAGTTATGAGAGAAACACACATTAACTTTTTGTTATCTCATAAGCGGCGTGGTGCCGGCTCCTTTTGACCTTTTGACCCCCGACTTCAAAAACGTGGCCACAGGCCAGCTGTGTCTACACACCTTTAGCCACAAATGTACACCTCCATCCCACAAAAAATGGGGACTAGAAACTAACCTCTGTCTTATGTACATTTACTGTACTGTTGGAGGTCACGCCCCTTTGCCGACCTTTTCGAGATAGCTAGGGATGCTAAAATGTTTACACACATTTCCCGGGGCCCTGTGTACGACATATCCGAGATTTGGAGTTCTAGCCCTTAGAGAAAAAAAGTTTTCCCAAATGGAGTGTCATTTGGACAAAGCCCCTCAGAAGTGTAGCCTGCAAGACCTAATGGTTCAGAATGTGGTGGAAAAACAGTTTTTGAGATAGGAAGGTCCTACCGCCCTGAAATTTTAATACCTTATTCTAGGGCCTAACTGGGACCTCCGCACCGAAACTTGGCCCGGTCGGACCCCGAGGGCAGGAAGGGGGGGGCCTGCCCTCGGGGTCTGACCGGGCCAAGTCTCGGGCAGGAAGGGCCCCCCCTTCCTGCCCTCGGGGTCCGACCGGGCCAAGTTTCGGTGCGGAGGTCCCAGTTAGGCCCTAGAATAAGGTATTAAAATTTCAGGGCGGTAGGACCTTCCTATCTCAAAAACTATTTTTCCACCACATTCTGAACCATTAGGTCTTGCAGGCTACACTTCTGAGGGGCTTTGTCCAAATGACACTCCATTTGGGAAAACTTTTTTTCTCTAAGTGCTAGAACTCCAAATCTCGGATATGTCGTACACAGGGCCCCGGGAAATGTGTGTAAACATTTTAGCATCCCTAGCTATCTCGAAAAGGTCGGCAAAGGGGCGTGACCTCCAACAGTACAGTAAATGTACATAAGACAGAGGTTAGTTTCTAGTCCCCATTTTTTGTGGGATGGAGGTGTACATTTGTGGCTAAAGGTGTGTAGACACAGCTGGCCTGTGGCCACGTTTTTGAAGTCGGGGGTCAAAAGGTCAAAAGGAGCCGGCACCACGCCGCTTATGAGATAACAAAAAGTTAATGTGTGTTTCTCTCATAACTTTTTGTCATTATTAAAGAGAGGCCTGATTCTCAGATATGCATGTTGGATGGCTAGGGTGTAGGTCTGGGAAGAACTTCAGGCCAAAATCTTGAAAGCGAGCCGCTAGGTGCAGGTGCAACGAGATGGAGCACTTGCTGAGCCTGGACTTTCATAATCTTCGCTCTGTGAATGTAAAGGATGTTTGGTCGGATGTTACGACGAAGAATCATAATGTGAATGGGAATATTCTATAAATCTCTTGATGTCATCTTTCGTCTCAACACTTCTGCTGCAGCCATTTAAAGTCTCACTCCGAGAACCTTAAAATATGAATCAATCCATTAGAAGTATGAAAATATCTTCCCGGTAGTGCAACAGAGCAAACAAGGTGTCCTTTGACATCTACGTTTCGAGACGATTGCAACAGTGCCACACATGATCATATTTGAATATGTTTCAGGGGAGTAATTAGCTGTCGATTTTGGAGGCCTTTATCAATAATGACCAGCTATAGATTTGCTTCCCGATAGAGATTTTTGACAAATTACATGTTAATTAGCATCTACACGTTAAGCTGAGTCCAATGAGATCAAGCTCGGCCTCTTGCTACACCGAGATCATGTCCTAGACCTAGGTGTACCATGTAAAATACATGTTACCATTAGCTAGAGTGTCGTTCTTGGTGTCATTGGACTCAGCTCAACGTGTAGATGCTAAATAACATGTAATTTGTGACAAATCTTTATCGGGAAGCAAATCAATAGCTGCTCAGTATTGATTAAGGCCTCCAATTTCGACAGCTAATTACTACCATTAAACATGTTTGAATATGCTCATGTGTGGCACCGTTGCAATCTCCTGGAAGCGTAGATGTTGAAGGACACCTTGTTCGTACTCTTACGCCACCGGGAACATATTTACATGCTTCTGATTGACTAATGAATTGATTCAGCTATTCCCCCAGAAGTCTGGGGTCAAAAGGTCAAAAGGAGACGGCACCACGTCGGGGTGGATCCAGATCTCGGGCAACAGCGCAGGGTTGCCAGGTCCTGCAAAAAACGTGCCCCCCACATACCGTTCAAAATCCACCCAAAATGTCCTAGAAGCATCCAAATAAAAAATGATATTATTGGCCATTTTGGCCAACGTTTTGAAAGTAATAATATTTGAGGGAATATTTTTTTGTTGTTGTTTTAGCAGCGAAATGCACCGTGTGAGTGTGTGTGTGTGCGTGTGTGTGTGTGTGTGTGTGTGTGTGTGGGTGTGTGTGTGTGTGTGTGTGTGTGTGTGTGTGTGTGTGTGTGTGTGTGTGTGTGTGTGTGTGTGTGTGTGTCTGTGTCTGTGTGTCTGTGCGTGCATGTGTGTGCTTGTGTGTGTGTGTCTGTGCGTGTGCGTGCGTGTGTGTGTGTGTGTATAACACGCTATTTTATGTTGAAATGCGACGTAATCCAGTGTTCACGAAAAGTACACTGTCAACATATGCTTTTGGCGACTGGGTTGGCTCTCAGATATACGTGTTTCTAACAAGATGATATCATTAAAAGTTACATAAAGTAACAGTTTAATAACACAAACGCAGGAAGCACGTGAGCTGCTAGTTTAGCGAAAGCAACCTGACGTCGTTGAAACATGCGAGCGAGCCGATCAATCCTAATAACTATAAAACTAAAGATCAGACACAATCACTGACTGAAGATTATGCAAGTAAAAAGTATATTTCTCGCTAGAAATGTTATTAGAAACACGTTTAACGGTGAATCGGTCCTAAAATATTGCATTTCCCATTCAGATAATAAAGATTAATAATGATCATACACATTCACTGACTGAAGATTATGTAAGGAAAATGTACATTTCTCGCTAGAAAAGTCATTAGAATCGCGTTTAATCGTGTATCTGTCCTAAAATATTGCATTTCCCATTCAGACAATAAAGATTAATAAAGATCATACACATTCACTGACTGAAGATTATGTAAGGAAAATGTACATTTCTCGCTAGAAATGTCATTAGAAACGCGTTTAATGGTGTATCTGTCCTAAAATATTGCATTTCCCATTCAGATAATAAAGATTAATATAAGCTACGCCGTGTTCCGGAGCCGCGGGGGATTCTGGGAATTGGGGTTCTCAGTTGACAAATGGGGCTTTTGTTAACTTGTTTTGTTGTTAGGATTAAGTGGGGTTAATGGGTTCGGGATGTTATGTGGTTGTGTGTTGTTCTATTAACATTGTTCGTGTGTTCATTATTGTCGACACCGTCACCGAGAGTGACGTGACCATCGTTTCGTGCAGCTGTTCCGTGTTGAAGTCTCGTTCAATAAAAACCAACTCCCGTTGTCGAGCGTTCAATAAAAACCAACTCTCGCGTGCCCCCCCCCAACAAACGTGTCTCCCCCCCCCTCAACAAACGTGTCCCCCCCCCCCCCCCCCCCCTCCCTTCAACTAACGTGCGTCTCATGACGTCACAGACCATGCTGGATTTGTTTACCTTCAGCACGCTTTGTTTTCCGGTTTTCTTTTTTTACAAAATAAACGAGTCACACGGCTGTGTGCTCAACGTGCGAAGTTGTGTTCTTAACTTATTGCAATTTCCACAGCCTGATTATATATATAGGTTTTGGCATAAACATAACTAGGGTGCACTGTACTATCTGCGCACACCCTTTCTGAAGCCTCTCTCGCTCTCTCTCTCTCTCTGTCCCTCCCGCTCTCTCTTTCTCTCTCTCTCGTACCGTTTTGTGGAGCACGTTAATTGTCTTAGAACACTCCCATTCAGAATGCATTGGTTTACATTTCGTTTTGTGTAACACGCAAAAAGTCGGACTATCGTGCTCGGGAACACGCTTCAATAGATTAACGTTCATTCTGCACATACCTTGACTATAGTGTATTCATATGTATACCCCTGTTTATACTTTACATATCCTCTTGTGTTCTGAACTATCTTACATTAATTTTCTGATTCACATTCTGTTATTCATATCTCTTCACATTCCTTATCATGTATGTAACCTCTTGCCATTGGATATCGACACCACTGTCTAGAATAAATGCTAGTTAATATCCAGAATTTGAGTCAATGCATCTGTAAATAGGACTAAGAAGGAGAGGGGGAGAGAGAGTAGTATCAGAAAGGAGGTAAGATTTGGATACGGAGGAAGAATGAAAGGTTGGAGGTGAACCGAGAGAAATAACTAAAGGTCAGAGGTGGAATGAGGAAAAGGGAAAGGAAATACCAATAATCTAAATAATAATAAAATAATCAAAAATTCATACACTCTCTGTGGATAGATCAGACTGCAGGCTTACAGTCTGACATCCTGCATGAAGATAAGCATCAATGGTCCACATCTGCAACCACAACTTCCCTGAAGTTATGGCTGCATGTCAAACAGCGCATTAATATTGATACTTCGGACAAAATAATCAGAGGAAGCGTGTGGTTCAAGCCAATCGTTTTATTGTGTCTAGCTAACGGCCGCACAGGCTAACAGGCTAGCAGGCTAACAGGAGTCGGTGATGCGCCTGAAGGAGTTGAAGCGAGTGGAGCCGGTCATGCCCATGTCCCTCATGTTGCGGTACTCGCCGGGCCTCATGTACATCATCCTGCCCCTGTAGTTAGGCTGCTCGTACATCAGCCAGTGGCCGTCCATCACGTTGCAGGACTGGCACTCGGACATGCGGTAGCGCTCCATCATGTTGTCACAGTCGTCCATCATCTCGTGCATCTGCCCGCCGAAGTTCTCCTTCTCGTAGATCCTCATCCTGAACTGGCCCCTGTGCTGTTGGGGGGAGAAGGGGGGGGGGGGATGGAGTCGTTTGGTTATCCCGCCAAAATAGGTTTAGCTTAGCATTCGGATTTAACATTTAGCAGTAAGAAGGAGAAACAATTGTTATCGGTGAGCATGAACTTCCTAGCTTGTGTATCACATAATGCAGCGTATTAAGCTATTAAAAGCTCATTTGTATTAATGATTTGGTTAACATGCTATCAGACGCCAGCTAAAGGTATTAGCCTGTTAGCTCCGTGTCGCGTGCCGTCGGCGGCGGTTACCATGGGGATGTTGCGGCAGGACTTAATGCAGTCGCTCATGCCCATGCGCTGGTAGTCGGAGTACTCGCCCCTCTTGACGAAGTACTGGTTGCCCATGAAGTCGGAGCGGTCGTAGACCATGAAGAAGCCGCTCTCCACCCTGCAGGAGTGGCACCTGCTCAGGTAGGAGGTCATGTCGGGGCAGTCGCCGCTGGTCTCGTACGACCGGCCCTGGAAGTTCCTGTCCTCGTAGAAGATGATCTGGAGGCGGGGGAAATGACCGATGTGGGTCATCAGGGTAAGCGCCCATCGCTATGAGGCTAACGATATAAATTATACAATGAGGCTAACGATATGAATGATGCTATGAGGCTAACGATATGAATGATGCTATGAGGCTAACTATATAAATTATGCTGCAAGGCTGGCATTATTAATCATGCTACGAGGCTAAATATATCAATTATGCTATGAGGCTAACAATATCAATTATGCTGCGAGGCTAGCATTATTAATCATGCTACGAGGCTAAATATATATATTATGCTATGAGGCTAACGATATAAATGAGGCTGCGAGGCTAGCATTATTAATCATGCTACGAGGCTAAATATATCAATAATGCTATGAGGCTAACTATAGAGACTATGCTGCAAGGCTAACGGTATCGATTACACTACGAGCCTAACAATATAAATTGCGCTATGAGGCTAACAATGTCAATTATGCTGCGAGGCTAATGATATCAATTATGCTATGAGGCTAACTATATTGATTATTCTACAAGGCTAAAGGTATCGATATCAATTACGCTATGAAGCCAACGCTATCAATCATGCTCTGAGGTTAACAATATAAATTATTCAGCGAGGCTAGCATTTTCAATCATGCTATGAGGCTAAGGATATAGATTATGCTACAAGGCTAACGTTATTGATCATGCTACGAGGCCAACGCCATGATATCCCATGTTGTATTCTATTTCTCGTCGTCTCGCGTTACGTCGTGCAGGAGTGAGCTCCACCCACCTTGCCCATGGTCATGATGGCGGCTTGTTGATCCAGATGTGATGCCTGCCTGATGGCCACTTCGGCCTATTTATACCCGGTGCCCACGCAGGGGCCGTTGCCATGCGCATTGTGTCCAGGAAACCTTTGAGTCATCACTCTTTTCAGGGCAGCACTATGGGGATGCCCCCCTGTACCGGTCAATATGGGCGGTTATTATTCCCGTTGCTATGATCATGAGATTTGAGAGTCGTTTTCGACTCCGCTCCCTAACGACAGAATTAGTTATTTTACATTTTCATTCAGGGCGTTCAGCCGACGCTTTTACCCAAAGCGACTTACAATAAGTCCATTAGTCTTTAGAAAGAGAAACAACAATATATCTCTGTGGGTACAGTGAGGATGTTCATAGAACCAAGTGCCAAGCACTAACCATCACTAGGTTAACCCATTCCCTGTAGACAACACGGATAGCTAGGATAAGGTACTACACCACGCTAAGGACTGTTTTAAAGTGCCAGGACGTACAACATACAATAAGTGTGTACATTAAGTGCTAGGACGAACAATAAGTAACAATTAAGAGGGGTGTGGAGGGGGGGGGGGGGGGGGGGGGGGGGGGTAAGGGGGAGGCTATACAGAGTCCAGGTGACCTCTGAACAGGTGATACTCGGCCGACTCCGTGAGGATGGTGCTGAGGGCACCCAGAGGTCACACCAACCACAGAGGAATGACTCAAAGCAAACACGCAAAGACGCCTGAACAGGACGCGCGGCGGACGTGACATTTCTGGATGTCGCCTGCCGGATCGGGGGGGGGGCGGTTGCAAACTGCATGGGGTCAGTTGTCCTGAAATACACAACATGCTTCACAACATACTACACAATGTACAATAGCTATTGAGCTCTGCTGTTTGAGCGAAAGGGGGGTGGGTGAGGGGTGGGGGTTGGGTGATGAGTCAGGGGTTTCAAGGCACAATGCTGGGGAACGTTCTCAGAGGGGGGTGGTCGGTATAAATAGGCGGCATGTGCGACCGTGGAACATCATCATCTGCGTCTGCAGCCACCTCCAGCGTCACCATGGGCAGGGTAAGGCCTTCAGACACCAGCCTCCTGGCTGTCCACCAGGGTCGGACACAGGCTCACAGGAGTCTAATGTAAAGGTCGCCATGGGCAGGGTAAGGCCTTCGGGCCTGCAGACGTCACGGTGTTTGGCCTGTAGCAATACTTAGTATTGTTGTACTTAGCATTGTAATACTTGGCATCGTAACACTTAGCATTGAAACATTGAGCATTGTAGCATCGTTACACTTACCATCGTAACACCTAGCATCGAAACACTTAGCATTGTGGCACTTTTACCTTGTTAAAACGTAGCTTATCTTAGCTTAAAATTAGCTAAATTAAGCTAACTCAGCTAAGCCAAGCATTAGCATTAACCTTCCTCCCTCTCCCCCCCCTCCTAGATCACCTTCTACGAGGACAAGAACTTCCAGGGCCGCAGCTACGACTGCAGCTCCGACTGCTCCGACTTCTCCGGCCACCTGAGCCGCAGCGGCTCCTGCCGCGTGGAGAGCGGCTGCTTCATGGCGTACGAGCGCCCGGCCTACGCCGGCTCCCAGGTGTTCCTGCGCCGCGGCGAGTACCCTGACTTCCAGCGCATGAGTAGCATGAGCGGCATGATGGGCATGACCAACATGGACAACGTGCGCTCCTGTCGCTTCATCCCCATGGTAACGAGACCGGTTACACGGCTAATAACTGTTGTATTAACACTCTTGAGTTTAAATTTTTTTAATTATTATTATTATTTTTATTTTTTTTTCTTTAGCTTAAATATAAAAAAATTTAAAAAAAAAAAAAATCGCTAAATATTCAATGCTAAGCTAAAGCTACTTTAGGCGAGATATTGAAGCGATGTCACCTCTACATCCCCCCCCCCCCCCCCCCCCCCCCGAAACAGCACAGGGGCCAGTTCAGGATGAGGATCTACGAGAAGGAGAACTTCGGCGGGCAGATGCACGAGATGATGGACGACTGTGACAACATGATGGAGCGCTACCGCATGTCCGAGTGCCAGTCATGCAACGTGATGGACGGCCACTGGCTGATGTACGAGCAGCCTAACTACAGGGGCAGGATGATGTACATGAGGCCCGGCGAGTACCGCAACATGAGGGACATGGGCATGAGCGGCTCCACTCGCTTCAACTCCTTCAGGCGCATCATGGACATGTGTTAACTGACACTCAAATAAAACCTATTTTGAAGTGTCTCTGTCTTCAGATTCAAGTGATTGGTGAGAATTTTGCAAAGTAAGCTGCTGACATTTATCATCCATTATTCCAAGTCTTCTTATAACTACATTTGGATAATTATTATAATTAAAATAAGTTGCATAGTATGTAGTATGCATTCTGTGCGTTAAAATAAATCAACTTTCAGAAAGCAAAAGCTACTAGAAAAGGCAAGTCGATGCGAACATTTATTTTTTTACATTTTACATCAGGGGTCTCAAACTCAACTTACCTGGGGGCCGCTGGAGGTAGAGTCTGGGTCAGGATGGGCCGCATCAAGTATTCCACAAAAAAAAGTAGCACAACTGACCCAATCTAAGTTAATGATCGGGCTATAATAAGATCATGTTAGTTATGTAATCACTGACAACAGGGGCATTTCATAGTGGTGGGTGGAAACCGGGACATTTTTAGCGTTCTTTGGCGTTTGATGGGACTCAGGACACGCTACTCAAAATTAGGACTGTCCCGGAAGAAAACGTGACATCTGGTCACCATAGCACAAGTGATAAAAAAGTGTGGCAAGCGACTCAGCAAAATGTGCGTTTGACAACAACGCGCGGGCCGCACTAACACTAAACTTTGATGTCAAGTAGGGGGCCACCAAATATCATCCCGCGGGCCTCAATTGGCCACCGGGCTGCGAGTTTGAGACCCCTGTTTTACATTCAGGACGTTAAGCAGAAGCTTTTGTCCAAAGCGACTTACAGC
Organism: Gadus morhua; assembly: GCF_902167405.1. NCBI lineage: Eukaryota > Metazoa > Chordata > Actinopteri > Gadiformes > Gadidae > Gadus > Gadus morhua. The sequence goes on from NC_044054.1 coordinate 1,886,378, forward strand.
GACTTTGGTAGTAGAAAAAGAAACAGCAATTTGCCGCTGTCGTGCCTAGCACTTACAATCGCTAGGTTGGACAAAAGGCTTTATAGTAACTAAACAACCTTCAATAGGGTTAGGGTTGTTAGAATATTCTTCCATCCCCATGAGTACTATTCTTCCATCCCCCTAATTAAAAAGTCATCACCCTTAACCCTATAGAATCAGGCAGAAAAATGTCTAATTGAAATTAAATAAAATTATTGAAATACAATTTGTTTATTGAGAAAAAATGCTTTTATTAAATATATTTTTGAAGTAAATATATTTATTTATTAAATGACTTAAATAAATTAAGAATATGATCAGAGTGGGTGGGAAAGTAGACTTATGTAAAGGGTGCAACTTGGTTCAAGGGAAACACAACTCCTTATGACTCTGTTCTCCTGGTTGAATAAGGGTCACCTGGATTGCTAATTATATCAAACACCTTCGTGGAACGTAAGATATACAGTAGTATTTATTCCTGAAAGCACAGCTAGGGTTTTTCATGTCTGGGGTTGCTCTATGAAATGGTGAATACTGATATCACAGTGGTGTCGTACGACATGAAAAGCAATTTGTGCATTTAGTTCTGATATGGACCAGAACAGATTGTGCTTTTTAGAGTTGCTGCGTTTCGACTTTACAGATGAATCGATAATTATGAAGAACAAACTGAAATAAAGAAAAATGTAAAAATACATTCCGTCTGCAGATTTGTTTGTGAGTTTCTTTTCTGATCAATACACTTGTTAATACAAGCTGCTCCAAACTGGTATGAAATAACTTAATATGCTGCATTATATGATAAATATGCTCGCTAGAAGCTATTCAGGACTGGTGTTAGCACTACAAATGCCTGGTCCAATGAGCTCCTGATGTTAGCTTTAAACATGTGTGCTACATGAATCATAGACGAACATCATTTACCACACCCTCCACAAATTCCTTCTGCTCTTACCCGTTATAGCCGTTCTATCAATCTTATGCTGCTCATACCACCTCCCTTTACTTTTTTTTGTATTCACTACTGCTGCACCATCCCACCCCATTAATTAAACTATACTTTACTTACATTGCACTATAGGACAATCATGTTCTAACTGCGCCTTAACCTCTATTTTGCACTACTGTTTAGATCTCCAACCACATTTTATTGTCTCTGTACTTGTACTCAGCACAATGACAATAAAGTTGATTCTGAATCTGAATCTGCAGGTAAAGTCCCTCATGTTGACGAGGGGACCGTCGAATGCAAAGTCACTGGGACCTGCAGCAGAGTTACCTGCACGATCTTATCTGTTGAAGAGACTTCCGAGAGACCTGGAAGGAATGAGTCACACGTGTTTCATCAAACCCCATGACTCATCCGTCAGACCTCACTAAAGGGCCTCACTCAAGCATGTGGATGCACACCATGATAGGACCTTAGGAGACTTGGTGTGCTTCAAACTCTGGGGGCCTCTTCTGCGATGCATTGTCACACATTGCATTGTTATGCTTAGAAATATAGATAGAAACAAGTGCCAAGCACTAACAACAGCTAGGGTAACCCATACCCCGTATGCAACAAAGAAAGATTACATTAAGTAACAGGACGTACAACACACTATAAGTGTGTACATTAAATACCAGGACATACATTAAGTGCCAGGACATACTACATTCAATAAGTGCGTAAGAAGGGTGTGGGGGGGGGGGGGGGGGGGGGGGGGGGGGGGGGGGGGGGGGGGGTAAGGGGGGGGGGGCATGCAGAGTCCATGTGAACTCAGAACAGGTGGGTCTTGAGTCTCTTGTTCAGAGCCGGGGAGCGACACTGCGTTCCTGACGTCGGCATGGTTCTCGTTCCACTACCGTGGGTTCAGAACAGAGACTTTGATGATGAAAAGTCAACATGCGCTGCTGACTCTCTGCCGTACTGTACAGAACCTTCTTGCTCTTCCCGCCATTGAGACCACACAAAGGACCCGGTGGGCCGTCACACTGTACACAATGGTCGATTACCCGATGGCCGCTGGGGATGCGAGAGGCCCTGTTTGATACTGGCCAGTCAGGGCTTTTTAGACAATGCCGACCCAGGTGGTCCGGGGACGGCGACCCAGGTATAAAAGTGACCGGGCCGGGGATGAACTGTACACAGCGCCCGATATCTTCATCCATCAATCCATCCCTCCAGCCGAGGACACCAACGCAAACATGACCATGGGCAAGGTAAGCTACCTGCCATCGCAACCCGCCAGACCCGCGTCATACGGAAGATCTCGTGTACCCATGTCCCACGTCAACGTCTGAACGTTAACGGGGGATTATAAATACATTTAGCCTCATAGCATAATCGATATTTTTAGCCTCAATGCATAATTGATATTGTTAGCCTCACTGCATAACTGATATCGTTAGCCTCATACCATCATTGATGATGTTAGCCTCATAGCGTAATTTATATCTTTAGCCCCATAGCATAATTGATAGCGTTAGCTTCATAGCATGATTGATGGCGTTAGCCTCATAGCATTTACTATCGTTAAGCCTCATAGCAGGATTGATAATAACCCTGATAGCCTGATAGAATAATGAGGCTATGAGGCTGTGATGTTCTGACATTGTACTGATGATAATCGGTCATTTCCCCCTTCTCCAGATCATCTTCTACGAGGACAGGAACTTCCAGGGCCGGTCGTACGAGACCAGCAGCGACTGTCCCGACATGACCTCCTACCTGAGCAGGTGCCACTCCTGCAGGGTGGAGAGCGGCTTCTTCATGGTCTACGACCGCTCCAACTTCATGGGCAACCAGTACTTCGTCAAGAGGGGCGAGTACTCCGACTACCAGCGCATGGGCATGAGCGACTGCATTAAGTCCTGCCGCAACATCCCCATGGTAACCGCCGCCGACTGCACGCAACACGGAGCTAACAGGCTAATACCTTTAGCTGGCGTCTGATAGCATGTTAACCAAATCATTAATACAAATGAGCTTTTAATAGCTTAATACGCTGCATTATGTGATACACAAGCTAGGAAGTTCATGCTCACCGATAACAATTGTTTCTCCTTCTTACTGCTAAATGTTAAATCCGAATGCTAAGCTAAACCTATTTTGGCGGGATAACCAAACGACTCCGCCCCCCCCCCCCCCCCCCCCTTCTCCCCCCAACAGCACAGGGGCCAGTTCAGGATGAGGATCTACGAGAAGGAGAACTTCGGCGGGCAGATGCACGAGATGACGGACGACTGTGACAACATGATGGAGCGCTACCGCATGTCCGAGTGCCAGTCCTGCAACGTGATGGACGGCCACTGGCTGATGTACGAGCAGCCTAACTACAGGGGCAGGATGATGTACATGAAGCCCGGAGAGTACCGCAACATGAGGGACATGGGCATGAGCGGCTCCACTCGCTTCAACTCCTTCAGGCGCATCACCGACTCCTGTTAGCCTGCTAGCCTGTTAGCCTGCTAGCCTGTTAACTCCTTCAGGCGCATCACCGACTCCTGTTAGCCTGCTAGCCTGTTAGCCTGTACGGCCGTTAGCTAGATACAATAAAACTATTGGCTTGAATCACACGCTTCCTCTGATTATTTTGTCTGAGATATCGATACCTATGCAATGTTTGACAAGGGATCACAACTATTTATTATTATCACTGCTACAAATGAACAAGCAAGGGTATTGACCAAACAAGTCTGTTTGGTCAATACCATTAAAAGCTTTTGCTAAAAACGAACTGACAAAAACAAATATGTTTATTTATAATAGAAACATTGCACCGTGGACCTCTGGGAGTGAGGTCAAGTGAGGTCTAAATAACGAAACTGAGGTTCATCCTTTCAAAGTAATGTACAGTCGGATTAAAACAAAAAAATGTAACAGGATTTAATTGAACGCTAGAGAGTCGACTTTTCTCTTTATATTTATTTATTTTTGTTTAAATTAATATTGATATAATAATTTAAAAAAAAAAGAAAAAAAAATGAAATCATTTGTATGTCATTGTGGGCCACCAGGAATGTTTCTGCGGGCCGCACTTTGAGAACCAATGGTTTAGAGCAGGGGTCTCAAACTCGCGGCCCGGGGGCCAATTGAGGCCCGCGGGATGATTTTTGTGGCCCCCTACTTGACATCAAAGTTTAGTGTTAATGCGTTGTTGTCAAACGCACCTTTTTTTTTTTATCGCTTGTGATAGGGTGACCAGATTTCCCGGTTTTGCCGGGACAGTCCCAATTTTGAGTTGCGTGTCCTGAGTCCCGACAAAAGCCAAAGGACGCTAAAATGTCCCGGTTTCCACCAACCGCTATGAAATGTCCCGTGTTATCGGCGATACCATAGCCAACGTGATCTAATGATAGCCCGATCATTAACTTAGATTGGGTCAGTTGTGCTCCTTTTTTCTATTGAATAATTGATACGGCCCATCCTGACCCAGACTCTACCTCCAGCGGCCCCCAGAGGCCTGTTTCAGGCAGCTGGTTTAACATACTCTGAGTTTAATCCTGTGCTCTGAGTTGGTTGACTCAGAGTTCAGGGTTGAAAAGCAACTCTGGGTTTTCGGTTACAGAACAGAGGCCTGTTTCAGGTAGCTGGTTTTGAGGCAACCCCGAGTTTGTTCGCTCTGAGTTAGTGGAAACTCTGGATTTTCCGTTTCAAGTAGCCGGTTCAGCGCAACCGAGAGTTAGTTGCTGCGGCAACATACGCCGTGGACCTAACCTGCTCGGGAGGTGGTTAGACCTACTCTGAGTTTGTTGTCTATAAGGCTGAAGGCAGCTCTCCGACAGAAGGAAGTGTTAGAAATGGCATGTCCTTTTCTACGAGAGCCTGTGTACGTAGAGGCTTCGATCCTCAGAAGGAATCTCCGTGAGGAACGATTATTAAGAACCCGGTTGGATATACTTTATTTTCCTGATAATTTTCTTCACGAACGCTATCTTTTTTAAGCGCAATCCATCATTTATTTAGACCACCTTCTCAGCCCCCATGTTAACTGTCAAACGCACCGGGGGCATGCTTGAAGTTTAAGTTTAAGTTTTTTGACGCAATTAACGCATGAGTAGAATGATCTGCCCCGTGCACCCCACCCGCTCTGTAGGCTACTACAGTCACTTTAACGTTGTGGCTTTCCGATGATCAGAGTAGCTGACTAACCACGGACCTATAACTGCTGCAAGTCAAGAAACTCATTTTAAGAATGCAAGGCAGAAAAGTCCCTGGTACTGCTTTTAACCAGATCCTGTTCTTCTCTACACGCACATGCTCAGCATAATCGTATGCAATGTTCACTGAAGTAAAACCCTTTGAGTAAACTGTTCAACAAAATAACTCGTCCCACCACAGCCCGTGTTCTAATAAAGACAATCTACTTTTTATGAGGATTTCTTTATTTCCTGAAAGCACAAAGTCATTCATATTGGGTATGTTTTTAGAGCAGGGAACAGTATCCCAGTTTCCACCTCACCCACCTTTAACTTATGTTCCAAAATTTGGATCTCCAAAGCATCCTTTTGCATCTTTTGAATTGTTACAATTGCATGAAGGTTGGTGAGGGCATCTGGTTCAAGTAGCCTAGGGCGATGACGCCATCAGTAACTGGAAGAAGATGATTAGACAGTGAAATGATTACTTGAGCCAGAATATTGCCCCATCTAATTTGTAACGTGCTGTGTTGCGTGTACATATTTAATTATTTTGAATAACCAACCTCTTATAAAGGCATTTCTATCCTGGAGGGTGGGGGGGGGGGTCAGAGGAGCCCCCCCAGGGATGCCCTCAGCCACAGGACGCATACTCTGTTCGCTGAGGGCCATCCCCTCAGCCTCTGTGAGGGCTGCAGAGGTGGACCCCCTCCAGTCTTCCAGTTTTTTTTCGATTTGCTAACATGGAGGAAAATGTTACCCTAAAATTCAGTAAGCACTATTTTGAAGACATGTATATATATATATATATATATATATATATATATATATATATATATATATATATGTAATGCATTTGGCCTAGGTGTAGCCTTCTAATATTTCTAAATCCTATTAACTATTGGCAGTGTTGGGGTGGCTGGGAAATGTACTACTTACATTTACTGCTTAAATATAGGCCCATCACATGTTGAAAATAGCTGTTAAATTAGGTAGAGCAGGCAAAACAGCACAATTGATTTGATTTCAATTAAACATTAGTTTACATTTTTGAACTATATTTTTGTACTTCATCTTCATTTGCTGCCAAGTCCTCTTGGGGCAACTTGGGGTTGCGTAAATTGACACACACACATACACACAATATACATATTGAATGAGTGGAAGATATTAAACTATCCTCTTATTTTATTTTACTAATTTATTTTACACAGGCATTGACTTGTTCAGTTATTTCATGCCAAACAATCTCTCGCGCTCTCGCTGCCGCGGCGGTATTGTTTTTTTTTTGTTTAAAGGGGTAACTGCTCAGCATAGGCGTTCATTAGAATTTCCAATTCCGTGGGGAAAAGTAAGTGGATCTCCGCTTTTGGTCCATGTTTGATCATGTTATCAGAGATCCATTGATGCTGGCTCTTTATAGTCAACAGGCACGCCCTCAACCCAGCGTGAACACACCCCGAGTTGATTAAGCCAACGCTGATCGCCTGTTCTGAAACCGAAAACCCAGAGTTGCTTTTCAACCCAGAACTCTGAGTCAACCAACTCAGAGCGCAGGATTAAACTCAGAGTATGTTAAACCAGCTACCTGAAACAGGCCTCTGGTGATCAGCGTTGGGTTAATCAACCTTGAGTATGTTCACTCTGGGTTGAGGGCGTGCCTGTTGACTATGAATGGCCATCATCAATGGATCTCTGATAACATGATCAAACATGGACCAAAAGCGTTTGGTCCATGGCTTACTTTTCCCCCACGGAATTGGAAATTCGAATGAACGCGTATGCCGAGCAGTTACCCATTTGAACAAATGGGTAACTGCTCCCGCGGCAGCGAGAGCGTGAGAGAGAGCTCGGCAGGAAATAGCTGAACAAGTCAATGTGTGAGTAAAATAAATTAGTAAAATAAAATAAAAATAAGAGGAAAGTTTAATATCTTCCACTTATTCAATATGTAATTTGTGTGTGTGTGTGTGTGTGTGTGTGTGTGTGTGTGTGTGTGTGTGTGTGTGTGTGTGTGTGTGTGTGTGTGTGTGTGTGTGTGTGTGTGTCAATTTACGCAGGAACAACCCCAGTTGCCCCAAGAGGACTTGCAGCAAATGAAGATGAAGTACAAAAATATACTTCAAACAGGTAAACTAATGTTTAATTGAAATCAAATCAATTGTGCTGTTTTGCCTGCTCTACCTAATTTAACAGCTATATTCAACATGTGATGGGCCTATATTTAAGCAGGAAATGTAAGTAGTACATTTCTCAGCCACCCCAACACTGCCAATATTTAATAGGATTTAGATATATTAGAAGGCTACTCCTAGGCAAAATGCATTATATATATATATATATATGTCTTCAAAATAGCGCTTACTGAATATTAGGGTAACATTTTCCTCCATGTTAGCAAATCGAAAAAAAGCAGAGCCGCCGGCAGACTGGAGGGGGTCCACCTCTGCAGCCCTCACAGAGGCTGAGGAGATGGCCCTCAGCCAACAGAGTATGGGTCCTGTGGCTGAGGGCATCCCTGGGGGGAGCTCCTCTGATCCCCCCCACCCCCCCGGATAGAAGTGCCTTTATAAGAGGTTGGTTATTCAAAATAATTAAATATGTACACGCAACCCAGCGCGTTGCAAATTAGATGGGGCAATATTCTGGCTCAAGTAATAATTTCACTGTCTAATCATCTTCTTCCAGTTACTGATGGCGTCATCGCCCCACTTGAACCAGATGCCCTCACCAACCTCCATGCAATTGTAACAATTCTTCACCTTCCACAGATTATTAATAATGTCTTGGTAATTGCTGAACACAACCGTTAATGTCATTACAGGAAGATGATGGAGAAACATTGTCTGCGGCATTCGAAAGGGAAGAGGAAAGGCCTATTGAGGTTAACACCTTTTAAAAATAACCTCTAAAAGTTGATGATAGCGTTGTACAATTTAAAATTGTACAACGCTATGAAATCGAATCCAATGAGAGGCCATCCACTTCTAAATCCCAGCTTACCTCTGTAAGATTCTCCCTGGAATTATAATGAAACGCTCTACTTGGAACTGTGAAATCCAATCTCATTTTTTGCATTCCTATAGCTTCCAGTCAAAGACTTATATAAAATCTATCTAGAAAAGCAAATACACAAAGCAGACTTGGAAATGGACCACCTTAGGCAAAATATGCAAAAGGATGCTTTGGAGATCCAAATTTTGGAACATAAGTTAAAGGAGGGTGAGGTGCAAACTGGGATACTGTTCCCTGCTCTAAAAACATACCCAATATGAATGACTTTTTTTGTGCTTTCAGGAAATAAATAAATCCTCATAAAAAGTAGATTGTCTTTATTAGAACACGGGCTGTGGTGGGACAAGTTATTTTGTTGAACAGTTTACTCAAAGGGTTTTACTCCAGTGAACAATGCAGACGATTATGCTGAGCATGTGCATGTAGAGAAGAAGTATCTGGTTAAAAGCAGTACCAGGGTATTTTCTGCCTTGCATTCTTAATATGCGTTTCTTGACTTGCAGCAGTTATAGGTCCGTGGTTAGTCAGCTACTCTGATCATTGGAAAGCCACAACGTTAAAGTGACTGTAGTACAGAGCGGGTGGGATGCACGGGGTGGATCATTCTGCAAATGCGTTAATTGCGTTAAAAAAAAAACTTAAACCCTTATAAGGTGTTCGGGTCTGTGGGACCCGTTTTCAGTTTTTAGCTTTATAAAAGTGATACAAATAATTATTTTTTTGAACTAAGATTCATTGGCTTTGGCTCATTTTCTGTGAGGAACATGAATCAGAAAACATTTTCAAGGACCCCCCCCTGTATACCCCCCCCATCCCATTTATATTACACACAGGGTGTTCGGGTCCAGTGGACCCGGAGCTAGTTTAAGTGTGGAAATCATAGGTTCTGTGCACCCTCATTTTCCCTTTCTCCTCTGTGTGTGTGTTTACGTGTGTATGTGTGTATGTGTTGTGTGTGTATGTATGTATGTATGTATGTATGTATGTATGTATGTATGTATGTATGTATGTATGTATGTATGTATGTACAGTGTGCACCCACTGTTCCCGCACAAGGTTGCAACATTGGAGCACCCAAGACTATCTACACCCATATTCCCACACATTTCACCCTCTGTCTTGCGGGAACCAAGCTTGGGGATCTGACACTATGAAAAAATCTCTGTCAGCGTGGTTCCATACCACAACTGAGGCCTGTTTCAGGTAGCTGGTTTAACATACTCTGAGTTTAATCCTGCGCTCTGAGTTGGTTGACTCAGAGTTCAGGGTTGAAAAGCAACTCTGGGTTTTCGGTTTCAGAACAGGTGATCAGCGTTGGGTTAATCAACTCTGAGTATGTTCACTCTGGGTTGAGGGCGTGCCTGTTGACTATGAAGAGCCATCATCAATGGATCTCTGATAACATGATCAAACATGAACCAAAAGCGTAGATCCACTTACTTTTCCCCACGGAATTGGAAATTCTAATGAACGTGTATGCCGAGCTTGGCAGGAAATAGCTGAACAAGTCAATGTGTGAGTCAAATAAATTAGTAAAATAAAATAAAATAAGAGGAAAGTTTAATATCTTCCACTTATTCAATATGTAAATTGTGTGTGTGTGTGTGTGTGTGTGTGTGTGTGTGTGTGTGTGTGTGTGTGTGTGTGTGTGTGTGTGTGTGTGTGTGTGTGTGTGTCAATTTACGCAACCCCGAGTTGCCCCACGAGGACTTGGCAGCAAATGAAGTACAAAAATATAGTTTAAACAGGTAAACTAATGTTTAATTGAAATCAAATCAATTGTGCTGTTTTGCCTGCTCTACCTAATTTAACAGCTATGTTCAACATGTATTATATATTTGTATACTATATTTAAAGATCCCATGCCATTCTATTTTATGATGCTTTAATATAGGTATTAGTGAGCCACAAACACAGTATTCAAAGACGTCCCAGAAATTCAGCCGTGGTGCAGAGTTACAGTCACTCCGAAACAGTCGCACATTGAGCTTCCCCCAAACGCGCTGTTTCGGTGGGCGTGTCAAGGCAGGTCAAGGAGGGGGGTGGGGGTGTGGCCCTGAGCAGCTTGTAGCCACTACCATGCGCTCTGTATACGGTGGGCGTGTCAAGGCAGGTCAAGGAGGGGGGGTGGGGGTGTGGCCCTGAGCAGCTTGTAGCCACTGACAGTACCATGCGCTCTGTTTACGGTGGATGTATCGCAATGGCTCGTAGAAACCCATATTATACATAGATATCTATATCATATAATATATAATATATATTATCACCTGGCCCTGAGCAGCTTGTAGCCACGGTACCATGCGCTCTGTTTACGGTGGATGTATCGCAATGGCTCTTAGAAACCCATATTATACATAGATATCTATATCATATAATATATAATATATATTATCACGGCCAAAAGCTGTGTGAGCCTCCAGACGATAGGTTATTATGAATCTCAAACGACCGCGTCTACTTCAGATTGATGTGGAAGTGGTAGAACCAGAGACGTCGGAGAACCCGACGAAGTCCTTGGTATTCATTATATCGTCTGGACGCGCACACAGCTTTTGGCCGTGATAATATGTATTATTTGATATAGATATCTATGTATTATATGATATTATTTAGATATAGAGCAGAGCTCCAGGACTGTAACGCAAGTGTTGTAGCCTACACTTCCTTGTTATTTGGATAACCGTTCTGCTGTTGGTGTGATGGCGCATAACACGTCGGACTCTCGTCTCTGGTATTTCTACAACGAGACTCGTAGTGGGGGTTATCTCAGCCATGGTTGAGAATGAATTGGGGGAAAGGAACTTTGGCTTTGACTCCCTGAAGTAGGCTACATGAACCACGACATGGAGGAGAAAGGGATTGTTGGCCGCGAATGTATCCCGCTTGAGCCCTGCTTCCCGCCGCCTCGGCAGCGGTCAGCGCTAATCACCGCATCCTGATGCCGAGGCGGTGGTCCATCGGCAGCGAGGCTCCGGCGGGAGACGACCGCGGTCAACAATCCCTTTCTCCTCCATGTCGTGGTTCATGACTTCAGGGAGTCAAAGCCAAAGTTCCTTTCCCCCAATTAATTCTCAACCATGGCTGAGATAACCCCACTACGGGTCTAGTTGTAGAAATACCATAGACGAGAGTCCGACGTGTGATGCGCCATCACACCAACAGCAGGTTATCCAACGGTTATCCAAATAACAAGGAAGTGAACAACACTTGCGTTACAGTCCTGGAGCTCTATATCTAAATAATATCATATAATACATAGATATCTATATCAAATAATACATATTATCACGGCCAAAAGCTGTGTGCACGTCCAGACGATATAATGAATCACAAAGGACTTCGTCGGGTTCTCCGACGTCTCTGGTTCTTCCACTTCCACATCAATCTGTAGTAGACAGAACCGTGCGCTGCCTGCTGCCGGCGAGAGGCACCACCGCCCGGCTGCCCGCTGCCGGGCGGTGGTGCTTCGCGGCGGTGGTGCCTCGCGGTAACCGGCGGCAGGCAGCATGTCGCAGTTCATGTAGTTCGATGTCGTTCTGCCATTGCATTCAAAATTCTGTAACTAGCCTGTTACTACGAACTAAGCAACTACCGTACATGTATTAGCATTTAGCACTAGCTCAATCACGACTCCTTCAGAATTCTTGTGGGTGGTTACGAACCAACCAAGTGGGCAGGGCCATGAATAATAATTTGACAACGCTACGTCACAGTGTCACCTTATCCAGATCGGCTCATTTCTTCTGCCTTTTTCCTTTCATTGCCTATTGCATTCAGCAGACAAACTGCATAGATTTCAAACTTACCACAGCTCACAAAGTTATTCAGACCTATGTTATTTAACAAACAATAGGAAAAATGTTATTTTAATGGCATGGGCTCTTTAAGCAGTAAATGTAAGTAGTACATTTCCCAGCCACCCCAACACTGCCAATATTTAATAGGATTTAGATATATTGGAAGGCTACACCTAGGCAAAATGCATTATAAATATATATGTGTCTTCAAAATAGCGCTTACTGAATATTAGGGTAACATTTTCCTCCATGTTAGCAAATCAAAAAAATGCAGAGGCCCGGCAGACTGGAGGGGGTCCACCAGCTGCAGCCCTCACAGAGGCTGAGGAGATGGCCCTCAGCCAACAGAGTATGCGTCCTGTGGCTGAGGGCATCCCTGGGGGGAGCTCCTCTGATCCCCCCCACCCCCCAGGATAGAATTGCCTTTACAGTATAAGAGGTTGGTTATTCAAAATAATTAAATATGTACACGCAACCCAGCGCGTTGCAAATTAGATGGGGCAATATTCTGGCTCAAGTAATAATTGCACTGTCTAATCATCTTCTTCCAGTTACTGATGGCGTCATCGCCCTACTTGAACCAGATGCCCTCACCAACCTCCATGCAATTGTAACAATTCAAAAGATATAAAAGGATGCTTTGGAGATCCAAATTTTGGAACATAAGTTATAGGTGGGTGAGGTGCAAACTGGGATAGGCTACTGTTCCCTGCTCTAAAAACATACCCAATATAAATGACTTTTTTTTTGTGCTTTCAGGAAATAAAAAAATCCTCATAATAAGTAGATTGTCTTTATTAGAACACGGGCTGTGGTGGGACAAGTTATTTTATTGAACAGTTTACTCAAAGGGCTTTACTTCAGTGAACAATGCAGACGATTATGCTGAGCATGTGCATGTAGAGAAGAACAGCATCTGGTTAAAAGCAGTACCAGGGTATTTTCTGCCTTGCATTCTTAAAATGAGTTTCTTGACTTGCAGCAGTTATAGGTCCGTGGTTAGTCAGCTACTCTGATCATGGGAAAGCCACAACGTTGAAGTGATTGTAGTACAGAGCAGGTGGGATGCACGGGGCGGATCATTCTGCACATGCGCTAATTGCGATAAAAAATAAAAAAATAAACTTAAAGCATGCCCACGGTGCGTTTGACAGTTAACATGGGGGCTGAGAAGGTGGTCTAAATAAATGATAGATTGCGCTGATAAACGATAGCGCTCGTGAAGAAAATTATCAGGAAAATAAAGTATATCCAAGGGTCTTAATAATCGTTCCTCACGGAGATTCCTTCTGAGGATCGCAGCCTCTACGTACACAGGCTCTCGTAGAAAAGGACATGCCATTTCTAACACTTCCTTCTGTCGGAGAGCTGCCTTCAGCCTTATAGACAACAAACTCAGAGTAGGTCTAACCACCTCCCGAGCAGGTTAGGTCCACGGCGTATGTTGCCGGAGCAACTAACTCTCGATTGCGCTGAACCTGCTACCTGAAACGGAAATCCCAGACTTTCCACTAACTCAGAGCGAACAAACTCGGGGTTGCCTCAAAATCAGCTACCTGAAACAGGGCTCTGATCAAGATGGCAAAGCGATTCTCTGTTCAGACTGCCTTACAGTTGATATTTGAAGAGACAGAGGGTTTTGATGGTGATGCAGAGGAAACAGTTTCAGAAAGTGAGGATAACATTTCTGAAAATTCAGAGTCTGACAATGAGTTTGAAGAGGAGGATCAGCATCAGCCAGCACCGAAACGTAAAAGACAAATACACAATATACATAATACATAATAATATAAAACACAATATACATGTGTGGCAAGGTGGTAGGTGAAAGGAAAATAAACTAAAAGATCTAACTAAGAAATAAGAAAAAGGAACCGAGAACGCCACCCTGGGAATTTCACCTCAGGGAATTGATGTAAAGTGCAAAGCACACAGGTAAGTCCACTCGTTTAGAAGGCATGAGACGTAGTTTAAATGTCATAGAAAAATACAATTTATTAAATAACTTCTTTCCTTTTCAATTCAAAATCTTCAGCATGCAACCAAAAGGAAAACAAACAATAGGCACAAAATAGTTGAGATAAACGCAAAACTAAATGAGTAATCAAATCAAAAGAAAACAAACAATACACACAAAATAGTTGAGATAAACGCAAAACTAAATGAGTAATCAAATCAAAAGAAAACAAACAATACACACAAAATAGTTGAGATAAACGCGAAACTAAATGAGTAATCAAATCAAAAGAAAACAAACAATACAAATAATTAGAACACACATTAACACTCATGCACACACGGATGGGGGGGCAACCCCGGTTAAAAGACACACTGGATGAGCACCCTTGGTAGCACTACTCGGGAGGGGGGTGCGCCGCAGCGACAGGGGGCAGTAGGCATGAGGTGCCGGCCGGTGGTGTAACACGTGTAAACCACGCGGCGTGCAGCAGCAGTGAAGCGGAGTAGCGTGGAAAGGCAATATCAGCCAGCAAAGCACGTGAAGTAAACAACGCGGCGTGCAGCAACAGTGAAGCGGAGTAGCGTGGAAAGACAATATCAGCCTGGCAAAGCAGCAACAGTGAAGCGGAGTAGCGTGGAAAGACAATATCAGCCTGGCAAAGCAGCAACAGTGAAGCGGAGTAGCGTGGAAAGACAATATCAGCCTGGCAAAGCAGCAGCGACCCCAATGAGCTGATTGCAGTTGGTCCTGTTTATGACCAAACACGGGCACACACACGGGCACACACACACTCCCATTCACACAGGAGGAGGGAGGGAGAGGGGACTCCGGCCGTCATCAGCGTTTACACCACAGCTCGCACAAAAACCCTGAAGCAGCAACAAATAGTCGCCCTATTGGACCAGACCACCTTTTGGCCCGGAAGTGACGCGCAAGTGACAGGAGCGCAAAAGAGGGAGAGGCAGGTGGAGGACGGCTGCTTTTATACCGCCCACATCATGACGGCCACTAGTGGTACTTGTACCGTGACTAACATGGATAGCACCTCTATCCTGCTACATTCTACCCCACCTTCTTGGATCGTCGTCCCGACGATCAACAAAGTAAGGTAAACACAACAAGCTAACTCCAGGGTCTAAACAAGGCAGACACTGAGTTGGACACAGAAGCAGAAGGGTTGGCCACTTGCGCCTCTCCAGCAGGCCGCGGAAGACGATGCACATTCGGGTGCTGACCGGCCGTTTGACGTGGGGTCCGGCGTGGACCCATGTTGCTGGAATCAGGGCAAGTGACCAAAGGAGAACACGAGGATGCCCCCGGGTTTGGAATGGATGAAGGCCCTTGGGACATAATTGGTCCGGCGGATGGCATGGCAGAATTGGCCACAGAAGGTCGTTGGTCAAGGACTAACAAATCATACTCAAATGAAGGCTCCTCTTCTGGAGATGGTTCGTCCCTGGGTGACGAGGTGTGGGAAGAGGCAGGACAAGGTGAATCCACCCCTACGACCGCCTTCAGCATAGTGCGATGGACCCGTCTACTCTTTGTCTCATCGTCTACTGGCGCAATAGTATACACAGAGCCACCCTCTCTAGGCATCCTCAACACTCGATACTTCATCGAGCTCCACCGATCTCGGGTCTTCTGGGGCCCCCTGGCCCTGAAGTCGCGCAAGTACACCAACTGCCCTTCCTGCAGAGGCAAATCTATTACATGCTGATCATGGACTCGCCTTCGCCGATCGGCAGCATGTTTCAAGCGCTCCCTTGCGCCTTCAAAGGCCACCTCCAAGCGGGCTTGATGCTCTTGCACCCACTCATGGATGGACCCCCCGACCGGGCTCTCGACCCTACCCAACAAGAAATCGAGTGGTAGCCTTGGTTCCTGCCCGAACATCAAGGCAAAGGGAGATTCTCCCGTTGATTGGTGGGGAGTCGTGTTGTAACAATAAAGGACGTGAGGAAGACACGTATGCCAATCCCTTTTACGAGACACTGGCAGAGTACGCAGCAGGTTGTGGAGTGTCCAGTTGAACCGCTCGCATTGACCATTTCCTTCGGGGTGGTACGGGGTGGTACGTGATTTTACGATACCATACAAGTCACACAGTTGTTGAATGAGCAAGCTTTCGAAGTTACGGCCCTGGTCAGAATGCAAACGAGCGGGGACACCAAATTTATAAAACCACTCTGACACCAAAACCCTTGCTACGGTGGTTGCGCGCTGGTCCCGAGTAGGGATAGCCATGGTGTATTTACTAAAAACATCAGTAAGGACCAAAACGCTCTCTAGACCATTCTGGGCCGGCTCTAGAGTAGTGTAGTCGATGGCAAGGATTTCGTTGGGGCGGGAAGCCAAGAGATGTCCCATGACTCCGTGCACCCTTGGGTGAACATCCTTGGCCACTTGACACCTCTCACATTGCTGACACCAACGGGCTACATCGGAGGACATAGCAGGCCAGTAGCATCGAGACCGGAGAAGCGCCACTGTTTGCTCCACCCCCTGGTGACCATGCTCTTGGTGCACTTGGGTCAGGACCTCGTCTCTCAGTACATTGGGTAACAACAGCTGGTACATGGCTTCAGCACCATCAGGTCTGAACACTTTTCGGTACAGGACATCATCCCTCTCAAGCAGGCGATCCCACTGCTGCAGCAACACTAGCGTAGCTTGGGAGAGCTGTGCCCGCTCCTCACGACTAGGACGCTGCTTCCTCCTCCAAAACACTAACAGTTCCTGTATCACAGGGTCAGTCTGTTGAGCGAGACGAAGTTCAGGCGGAGTAAGCTGTGGCATGGCTGTGATGGTAGCTTGGGTGGCCTCTGCCTTTCCCAAACCCAACGCTTGCTGCAAAGCCTTCGGTATGGCTGTACCTGGAAGCATCGCCTCTACATCTTGGGGACCAGATGGGTGCTGACGAGAGAGAGCATCGGCATTGGTGTTGCTCTTCCCTGATCGATACTTGATCTCGAAATCGAAAGAGGCTAGCTGGGCTGCCCACCTCTGCTCAGTAGCAGCCAGCTTAGCAGAAGACAAATGACTGAGGGGGTTGTTATCAGTATACACAACACATTTATTTCCCAACAAGTACTCTCCGAACTTCTCCGTCATGGCCCACTTAAGGGCCAAGAACTCGAGTTTCATAGAGCTATAGTTCGCCATGTTCCTCTCTGTAGGTCGCAGGCCCCTGCTAGCATAGGCTATTGGCCACACCTTGCCCGCCTGAGTCTGAGAGAGGACTGCGCCCAAGCCACCATAGCTTGCATCGACCTCCAGAATAAATGGAAGGGTGAAGTCTGCATAAGCCAACACGGGCGCAGTGGTGAGCTTCGCTTTCAGTGTTTCAAAGTTCTTGTTACACTCTTCAGTCCAACACCTGGAAAACCGCTGGTCAGGCTTCTTGGTGCCACCACACTCAGCCACAGCCCTATGCAGAGGAGCTGCTAGTTTAGCGAAACCCTCCACAAACCGCCGGTAATAACTGGCGAAACCAAGGAAAGAACGAAGCTCCGAGGCAGTAGCGGGAAACGGCCAATTAGCAACCACTTCAATCTTGGCCGGATCTGTGGAGACACCATCAGCCGATATCACATGGCCCAAGTAGTGCACCTCTTTGCGAAAGAACGAGCACTTGCTGAGCTTGGCTTTAAGCCCCTCGCATTGAAGCCGCTCCAGCACCACTTTGAGTCGCTCCAGATGCTGTTCAATAGTGGAGGAGAACACAACAATATCATCAAGATATAACAATAAAGACTGACACTGCTGGTCACCAAAGATGCGTTGCATCAACCTTTGGAAAGTGCTGGGCGCATTACAGAGCCCAAAAGGCATTCTGTTCCACTCAAATAAACCGAAAGGTGTACAAAACGCGGTCTTTGGCCGGTCGGTCTCAGTGACTGGCACCTGGTGATAGCCACTGGTCAAGTCCAGGGTTGAAAACCAGCAAGCACCGGACAATGCGTCCAAAGACTCTTCTATGCGTGGCAGAGGGAAGGCGTCTCTGCGGGTCTTACGATTAAGCTGCCGGTAATCAACGCACATGCGTAGTTTGCCACCCTTTTTCCGTACCAACACAATCGGGGACGCGTAGGGGCTGCTACTCTCCCGAATTACTTGAGATGAGAGCAGTTGATTGATGTGTTCCTTCACCACCTCATACTCTGAGGGTGGAATGCGCCTATAACGCTGCGCCACTGGAGTATCATCAATCAAAGGAATGTCGTGGGAGATGAGGTTAGTACAACCCAGATCGGTATCACTGGTGGAGAATACTGAAGCGTAATGTCCAAGTAGTGACCTCACCTGACCCTGTTCACCAACCGACAATGGCGACACATCCAAATCGTCCACCTGTTGCTGCACACTGGGTGAAGCTGTCTGGGAAGACACAGTGGCCACATTTGATGGCACCTCGGTGACTCCTGCAGGAAGGCTGACCACGTTCACGAAGTCCAGTGTGCCAACAACAGTGCGGGGGTACAACATAACATCGTTGCAGCCAACATTAATTACAGGTATATAGGCTGTACCCCTTATAACACAAACTAAAGAAGGGGAAGCCAGCAACCCCGCAGGCAAACCACCATCCAAAGGCTCAAAAAGTACCGTAGAACCTGAGTACTGCTCAGAACATGTGGCGGCCACCATTCTCATAACCCAACCAGGAATCTGCCAGCTCCTCTTACCCCTGACCTTCACCGCCCCTGGAGTGTCTGAGGGAGTTAGGCCACTTGCATGATGACACTGTTGCAGTGCCTGCACAACTGGCTTGGGGGCTTCAGAGATACAGACCTGGGAGAACAACGCTACACCATGTTGGCCAAAAAGGTCCTGGTAGCACTTACGAATCACGTTCATCCCCAGGATACCAGGCACTCGAGAAGGCATGCCACCAGGCGGGTCCCTAACCACCAAAACACCGCATTGCGGCATCAATTTGCCACAAAGTTTCACGTCAAGTTCCAAATATCCGAGGTAAGGAATAGTCAGACCGTTGGCAGCTCTGAGCTCCAACCAATGACAAGAACGGAGGCGCTCCTGGCCCCAAGGTTCAAGATGTTGGCGAAAGAAGCTCTCAGAAATGGTAGACACCATGGAGCCGGTGTCCACCAGACAAGGGACCTTCATGCCGCCCATATCGACATCCAAATGGGGGCAAGACGAAATCAATCCAGACGCATCCATGTTATGTGAAACAGCTTGAGAGCCAGTGGCGGCCCCATCCGAACTGTGGCTCTGCGGTTCGATGGGCACTAGTTTTCCGACATGGAATGAGGGCGAGATTGTCGATCAGCATTCAAGGGGGGGTCGTGAGGGAAACTGTGAACGAGAGGGAATGTGCTCGCCATCACACTCATTTGCATAGTGTCCCGGCTGGTTACAACGCCTGCATATTAGAGGCCCAGGCCGTGGTGGACGACGGTACTGGTTGGAGTTTTGTAGCTGAGCAATGCTTCCCACAAGCTGATCAAGCTGCTCTTGTTGACGCTTCAACATCTCCCTCATCTCGCTCATCTCAGACACCGCGGTAGGTGGGGCAATAGCCTGGGGGGCGCCATGAACACCATACTGGACACCATACACTAAGGGGACCGAGTGGCTGCGACCTCTCACACCACCAGGCAAACCCTCACGCTCCCATCGAATCGCCCCTCACCTCAAGCAAGGTGCTATCAGGTTGGCGACGCACCAACTGCTTCAACTCGCGTTGCAAGGAACTATTCAAGATGTGCTCGACAAACTGATCTCTCAGAAGGGCCCCGGCGTGTGGCATGTCAGCGGGGGCGCACCGCTTCACTTTACCCATGAGGCTCATCAACGCGAGGGAGAACTCCTGAAGAGTTTCTCCTTCTTGTTGACCTCTGGAAAAGAAAGCTTGCTGCACTGCAACATACGACTCTGAGCACCCATACTAGCGGGGTCCTCCCTCTCAGAGGCAGAGCGATACTTTATCTCCTCCTTGGCCTCTCCCTCTAGGTGGTCGAACAAAAAAAACGCCTGGTCAGACCGGGACAGATGTCGAGCCCTCACACTCGCCTGCACCTCCTCCACCCACTCACTCAATCCTACGCCTGTCCTTCCCCTAAAGATGGTACACTTCCTATCTCTAGGCACAAAAATTAGTCTCTCTGCTACAGAGGGAACAGAAGTAGGAGAGGCAGCAGGTACTGCTGAAGAGGTAGACGGTAGAGCACTTGAGCCAGCCTGTCCCTGTCGCAACCGCTCATTATCTGCTTTTAACTGTGCAATCAGCTCTCTAAGTTCCTGAGTTTCCTCCTCCATGATTACTACAAACTCACTACACTACTAGTAGCTATGATGATGCAAAAGCACCACGAAAGTCAAACCTATAGTGAGGGAGAACTCCCTCACGATGATCCACGAGGGGCCACTGCTGCTTTGTCTCTGATCGCCCTAATCTGCACGCACAAAAACAAAATTTAGATCGCACCAAATACAGCGAAGAGTAATCCTGCCGATAACGCCAAGTGTGGCAAGGTGGTAGGTGAAAGGAAAATAAACTAAAAGATCTAACTAAGAAATAAGAAAAAGGAACCGACAACGCCACCCTGGGAATTTCACCTCAGGGAATTGATGTAAAGTGCAAAGCACACAGGTAAGTCCACTCGTTTAGAAGGCATGAGACGTAGTTTAAATGTCATAGAAAAATACAATTTATTAAATAACTTCTTTCCTTTTCAATTCAAAATCTTCAGCATGCAACCAAAAGGAAAACAAACAATAGGCACAAAATAGTTGAGATAAACGCAAAACTAAATGAGTAATCAAATCAAAAGAAAAC
This sequence comes from Gadus morhua, assembly GCF_902167405.1. Classification (NCBI taxonomy): domain Eukaryota; kingdom Metazoa; phylum Chordata; class Actinopteri; order Gadiformes; family Gadidae; genus Gadus; species Gadus morhua. Next base: position 1,907,100 of record NC_044054.1, read on the forward strand.
AAACAATACACACAAAATAGTTGAGATAAACGCAAAACTAAATGAGTAATCAAATCAAAAGAAAACAAACAATACACACAAAATAGTTGAGATAAACGCGAAACTAAATGAGTAATCAAATCAAAAGAAAACAAACAATACAAATAATTAGAACACACATTAACACTCATGCACACACGGATGGGGGGGCAACCCCGGTTAAAAGACACACTGGATGAGCACCCTTGGTAGCACTACTCGGGAGGGGGGTGCGCCGCAGCGACAGGCGGCAGTAGGCACGAGGTGCCGGCCGGTGGTGTAACACGTGAAGTAAACCACGCGGCGTGCAGCAGCAGTGAAGCGGAGTAGTGTGGAAAGGCAATATCAGCCAGCAAAGCACGTGAAGTAAACAACGCGGCGTGCAGCAACAGTGAAGCGGAGTAGCGTGGAAAGACAATATCAGCCTGGTAAAGCAGCAACAGTGAAGCGGAGTAGCGTGGAAAGACAATATCAGCCTGGCAAAGCAGCAACAGTGAAGCGGAGTAGCGTGGAAAGACAATATCAGCCTGGCAAAGCAGCAGCGACCCCAATGAGCTGATTGCAGTTGGTCCTGTTTACGACCAAACACGGGCACACACACGGGCACACACACAATCCCATTCACACAGGAGGAGGGAGGGAGAGAGGACTCCGGCCGTCATCAGCGTTTACACCACAGCTCGCACAAAAACCCTGAAGCAGCAACAAATAGACGCCCTATCGGACCAGACCACCTTTTGGCCCGGAAGTGACGCGCAAGTGACAGGAGCGCAAAAGAGGGAGAGGCAGGTGGAGGACGGCTGCTTTTATACCGCCCACATCATGACGGCCACTAGTGGTACTTGTACCGTGACTAACATGGATAGCACCTCTATCCTGCTACACATGCAACCAGTGCAAAAAATACATATGCAATACACACACAGTGAGACTCTGCCCCTCATGTGTGGTATAGACTGATATACGTATAATGGCCGTTTTCAAAGGCTTTAATGTGTTGTTCAGACAGATGTTATTGAGTATGTTTAAATTTCTAATGATGTTGATAATTTCCCAGTTATGCCTGTTTTATGATGCATTTCCTTATTTTGTTACATGCTAATACGAAAATAAACAAAAACGAGTGGCACCTCTATTCATAAATCTGATTTAACAAAGGTAAAGGGAAAAAATGTAACATATGTGTTGTTTATATTACTTGCAATTGGGTTGAAGGGTTGAGTATTTTTTAAAAAGTTTGATTATGTTGAATTAAAAGGCCTAAAATGCAATGGGTCCACCAGACCCAGCAGCACCTCCTGTGTAACAAAAAAACACCCGAGGGTTACCCCCGGTGCGTTTGAGAGTTAACATGGGGGCAGAGAAGGTGGTCTAAATAAATGATAGATTGCGCTGAAAAACGATAGCGCTCGTGAAGAATATTATCAGGAAAAGAAAGTATATCCAGCCGGCGTCCTCACGGAGATTCCCTCTGAGGATCGCAGCCTCTACGTCCGCAGGCTCTCGTAGAAAAGGACATGCCATTTCTAACACATCCTTCTGTCGGAGAGCTGCCCTCAGCCTTATAGACAACAAACTCAGGCCCCGTCCACACGAAGCCGATTTCATGGCGAAACCGCAAAGGTCTTGTACGGTTCGGCCTTCCGTCCACACGAAGCCGGCGAATCCGCTGACCGAAACCGCAAACCTCTGAAACCACCCTCGGAGGTGGTTTCAAATCTATCCGGTTTCGTTTTGGTTTCGTGTGGACGCCTGAAACCGACTGAAACCGCAAACCATGACGTCATCGCCCCACCCCTCGACCTCCTAGCCAATGGCTCTTAAGCCCGCGGAGTCTCAGAAATCACAACAAAAATGATGATGGCAGACTACAAGCTTGTAATCGTTCTGCAGCATATCATGTCCCTTGTTGGGTTGCTAAGCCATTATTTATTGAGAATCTAGTTCGCCATCGTAGAAGAGCTGTTTGTTTGTGTTGCTAGTGGTTCGGGGGGCAGCCTTTATGCGCATGCTCGCCTCTTCTTCTTCTGGATTTGTGTACCAGAAGCAGTGCCCCTTATGGGCCTGTAATGTTTACTACAGCGTTTCTACAGATCTATCCGGTTTCGCTTGGCTTCGTCTTTACGGAGATACTTCGAAACCGGATAGATCGAAACCGTAACGGTTTCGCCCGTTTCGGCTTCGTGTGGACGGGGCCTCAGAGTAGGTCTAACCACCTCCCGAGCAGGTTAGACCCACGGCGTATGTTGCCGCAGCAACTAAGGCCCCGTCCACACGAAGCCGATTTCATGGCGAAACCGCAAAGGTCTTGTACGGTTCGGCCTTCTGTCCACACGAAGCCGGCGAATCCGCTGACCGAAACCGCAAACTTCTGAAACCAACCTCGGAGGTGGTTTCAAATCTACCCGGTTTCGTTTTGGATTCGTGTGGACGCCTGAAACCGACTGAAACCGTAAACCATGACGTCATTGCCCCACCCCTCGACCCTCTAGCCAATGACTGTTAAGCCCGCGGAGTCTCACCCTTTATGCGCATGCTCGCCTTTTCTTAATATTTATTTTTGTAGCAGAAGCAGCGCCCCTTATGGGCCTGGAATGTGTACTACAGCGTTTCCACAGATCTACCCGGTTTCGCTTGACTCCGTCTTTACGGAGATACTCCGAAACCGGATTTTATTTAATTTTTTAAAAAATCCCATTAATTTCCTATGTAAAACGGCATTTTGCTCAATAGCTTCCGAGTGATGGGACCCAGAGGCCCCAGACCAATGTAGACCTGTCCGACTATGTGGTACTAATGACACACACCTCACTAAAAAATAATATTTTGCACCTCCAATTTTATTTGAATTTTCTAAAAATCCCATTAATTCCCTATGGAAAACTGCTTTTTGCTCAATAGCTTCCGAGTTATGGGACCCAGAGGCCCCAGACCAATGTAGACCTGTACTACTATGTGGTACTAACAACACACACCTCACTAAAAAATAATATTTTGCACCTCCTATTTTATTTAAATATTTTAAGAATCCCATTCATTTCCTATGGGAAATTGTTTTTTGCTCAATACACTGAAGAAAATTTGAAGCGTTATTTACTTTTGCAAAGCTTTTGCACTTAGAAATTGTAGTAAATTCTACAAGGGTGATCATGAAGTAAACTTTACTTGCAGATATAAGTTTATTTTACTAGCAAACCTCAGGTAACTTACTAATGATTATTCATATAGTCATTGAATTTTACTCTTTCCTTCTTTGTAAGTTTTACTTAGACTCTGACTGCTTGAAACTGAATAATCTCAACTGAAATCAATGGCTTTTCAAGGTAATTTTTAAATACTTATTCTAACTTTTATTTATGGATTATATTTAAGTCACTTACACAACATTTTACATCAATTTTCTGCAGTTTAAATTGCCTAAATTTGTTCTAAATGTTTTTGTTTATTGAAACAATGACTTAAAAAAAATGAATGAAGCAACTGTTTCATTTAACAACACTTATTTTTAATTGAAAAATATTTTTCTCAATAAAACATTTTACAAGTTTGTCTATATGTGCTGTGAAAATATTTTAACATGTCGCTCTGATCTAAAAAAAATTACACATCTTTCATACAAAATCGGAACCATTTCCACATATGTTAAATCAAGAAAATCCTGCATTTTTGCTGCTGTGATTCTGTCCTATTCCTCAAAAAAGCAGTAGAGCATTGCTGGTCTAGATTCACGTCATTGAGAGAGAGCTGTCATATGTATCAAGAATAATACAGAATCAAAATTTAAACAGTGTAAACGGAATCAGAATTGAGAACAATGAGGCTTCATATCAAATGAGCAAAATATAGAGGAGAGAATTAAAAATAAAGGCCTCCAAATAAGGTGATGGTCCTTAGGAAGCATATGGAAGCAAATTATTACAGCAAATGATTTTGGATAGATCATTTTTATTTTTTCAAATTCCCACAAATGAATTTCAATTTCAGATACTTAAGGCTAATCAATAACTCTATAAAAACTCAAAAAGATGGAAAATGCATCATTTCAACAAGTGGCCTATATCCTAGGTGCATTCTGGTGGTTCTTTTAGTTGAAATGTGACATTTCATATTAAATCATATTTAACAGTGTCGATAAATGATGATACTATGATAAACGGAGTGAAATTTTGTGGGAAAGAACATCTCTCCTGTCCTGTTTGCTCTGCAGATGCATAGACTGTCTCAGTAAGATTTTAGATTTGTGGCAAACTAAGAGTACACTGCAAACTAACAACAATGATATCATCCTCTTTAGCTTATTTATAATAATTAGCATCAGGGTTTTTGTGAGGTCTGGCAGAGGCTGCTGTGAAGGTCGCAGCCTCTCCAAGCCGAGACACCGCGGATATTTGAAACGTTTTTTTTCTCCTCCCTTCCCCGCTTCTCTCTGTCGTTGCTGTCGTGTTATTTATGCTAAGAAAACTCATCATTTTGGCAAACCCGCCATTTATTCACCGCTAGCGAAGGATTAATCATACAGTCAGTCCCGGTTTACACACACACACTGTCAAGTAAGGTCGATTTCTTAGAGTCCAGGAGACGGGGAGGAGGTGGAGAGGTCTGTGGGCAGATAAGGGAGAGGGAGGTGGGGGCTGTTGGAAAATTTCCAAGGCCTTGGGAAAGGTGGGGGTTTTACCAGCGGGGACTGAAGAGGAATAGATTTACTCATGTCAGTGTTACTCATGTATCAGGTTTAGGCATGTATCAGTTAAATATCATAAAATCATATATCATGTTTTAGTATCATCATATAACAATCATTTTCTTTGCTTCTTTGTTTTAATATCATCATAAATATATCTCTTTCTTTAATATCTATCATTCATTATAAAGTGTTTCTTTGTTTTAATATCATCATAAACATATCTCTTTCTTTAATATCTATCATTCATTTTAAAGTGTTTCTTGTTTTAGTATCATCATATATCTATCTTTTTCTTTAATATCTATTATTCACTATAAGATTTATCATGTTGTTTAGACATGATTGGTTATGGAAGAAAGCACCTAGAAAGATTACAGCACTTGTGGGTGAAATGATGTTGTCATACGCTTATGACATGTTGTATTGTTTATCTTACACTTATGATATGTTGTATTGTTGTATTGTTTATCTTACACTTATGATATGTTGTATTATGGTATTGTTTATCATTATATGGTGTATTTTACTTATTAGTATAATTTCTGGAACAAGTAACAACAATCTGAAGGCGTACGTGCCGGAGAGAACGTGCCTGAGAGTAGGCCTACGTGCCTGAGAGAATCTTTGCCATGGCGCGGTGGAAAAATACCAGGTCAGAGTGACCTGATGGCCAGCTGCATGGGTAAGAGAGAGGGCGGGGCTGATAGTGAAAGTTTTAGATAAAAGGCGCTGTAGGAAGCAGACGTGCCTGAGAGAATCTTTGCCATGGCGCGGTGGAAAAATACCAGGTCAGAGTGACCTGATGGCCAGCTGCATGGGTAAGAGAGAGGGCGGGGCTGACAGTGAAAGTTTTAGATAAAAGGCGCTGTAGGAAGCAGAGAGATAGAGACATCGTCCCGACGGGGGCTCCATGGGGGGCGGCCCTGGGCCCTTTGCGATCTCCGGACTTTTGGACTTAGAAAACTTAGAAAACTCAGAAAACTTGGAACATCCGATCTCCGTACTTTCGGACTTAGAGAAATTAGAGCATCCGATCTCCCGACTTTTGGACTTAGAAAACTTGGAACATCCGATCTCCGTACTTTCGGACTTAGAGAGATTAGAACATCCGATCTCAGTACTTTCGGACTTAGAAAAATTAGGACATCCTCTCTCCAACACGCTACAGAGATGCGTGTCGTAGCCCGTCGGGGCAAAGAAGACTACTGGCTGTGGGACCATTTGATGAGAATATCCTGGCTGTGGGACCATTTGATGAGACCGACCCAACGTGCCCGAGGAGAGATAGAGCTACCGTCGACACCGGGGAAGCGTAGTGTAGAGAGGTAAGAATCAGGAATCGAAATTATTATAGACTTAATCAGCTTTATAAACAAACCCAATTTAGGCACTATGTTATAGGAGAGATAGGGATTCCCTCTCTTTTCCTCTGTCAACACCGGCGTGGAACGCCAGCGCTGCTCACTTCTCGACGATACGGAGCGGCCCGTATCAGATAGGGGCCATCGGAGCAACATTCCAGCGCAGCTCACCCTCCCCAATCTGAATCAGTGTGGGGGCCGACGACAAGGGAACAACGGTCTTTCTCTTCACACAGCTGAGGGGAGTGTTGGACGTAGTGTAGAGAGGTGAGATATCGGGAATCGAAATTATCGTAGACAAACCCACCAAGATGTGTTCCGGATGTATTTCATATCACTTATTTAGAAGTGTCACTGATGGCATTTTATTAGTCACTATATTATATGTCTTAACATGCTTTTTTGAAGGCCTTCACCGCTTGCTGCAATGTCCCAGATATTAATCCTGCAAATAAAACTATATTCAAACCATTCCTTTTCAATCATTCCAAGGACCTGCTACGGAGGAGTGTAGGTTAGAGCTTCAGTGAACAAACTAACTGTTCTAGTATAGGCATCATGGATCTAAGAGGTTACCTAGTACAAAGAAATCAAACATATCCCGGGAGTTAGTCATACCAAACTCCTAAAACATCTCAGCAAATTCACCAAGTGCACGGATCCCAGAGGAGAGCTAGCATAACAGACGTGATCGGTCTGCCACATTCCTGGCTACGGGTTATGCCCAGGGGTGGGGCACCGAGGTAAGAGGGATAGGCGTCTGATACAAGGTAGTTAGGGGCTGAGCGAATCTCCTCACCAACCTGTTACAACCGTTACGGGATACAGGTTTCACTAGCATCGCCATTTAGGGGGTGGTAGAATTGACGGATCTGACAACACACACACACACACACACACACACACAAACACACACTACTCGCTGCAAGTGCAACATAAAAAGAGGTTTGCTGGTTAGCTAGCGACACGTGTCGCACTGGCCACAAATAAAGAAAACCACCGTCAACTTTACATTAAAGGAACGTGCTCGACCGTTCGGGAGCTATACGTTTCATAAACACAAAATAAACCACTCGTTTTGTATAAAATTAAGATAATTAATAAAAACGATGGTGGAGCTCATAACATAGATATATATATACTGAGTGACTAGATATTGCATTCGGCTTCTAAGCATGCGTTAACAATGCCGCCATCTTGCCGGCGGGAACCACCCACCTGAATGAATGTCATGGGGCAGCGGTCTTTTCAGTCTAAATCACTCTAAAACGCCTTGTCTTAAGGCAATATTAAAGGCACAAACACGCTTGACCGACCCGATTGAAGATTTCCTTTAAAAAAAAAGGCGTTTTAGAGTGATTTAGACTGGGAAAGGACTTCTGTCCCATCGACGTTCATTCATTCAGGTGGGTGGTTACCCCGCGGAAAGATGGCGGCGGCATTGACGTATATGTTCCACTGAACAGCGCAGCTCAGGCGATGTCTAGTCAGTATATATATCTATGATAACTTGTGCACTTACCAAGGGGACAGTGAGGTCCGACTGCTGTACCCCCGGGGTGCACGACACAAGTCCACAGGGACGTTGCGATAAGTGACCATAGTAAAATGAATCGACAGGGATACGTGATGTGTGACAATGGCAAATGGGATCATATTACATTTTATATTATCATAATATATCTTAACTCCGTTACATATGCAGGAAAAACCCTGAATGACTTACCTTCAAGATAATTTAGCTGCTCATTCCTCCATTACACCTGACCACCGTTGTAATCTTCTTGAGTTTTGGCGGACAACGAAGCGCATGCGTCCTGTATGCGCGTCACAAGGCGCATGCGCGGATTCAAAACAGGCGACACTATTAAAACTTACTTGGTATTTCTAGGTTCATGTGCAATGACTATGAAACCTTTGAATATTATGTGAAAATACATAATAAAACTTACTCTTCCCACACAGTTTATATATCACATGAATGACATATATAGTTTTACTTGAATAATTCAAGTTCTCACTGATACTTATAATTACAAAATAAAAATTGTGACAGTTAACCTAATTAATATTACTACACCATAAAATCATTTTTTTCAGTGTAGCTTCCGAGTTATGGGACCCAGACACCCCAGACCAATGTAGACCTGTCAGAATATGTGGTACTAATAACACACACCTCACTAAAAAATAATATTTTGCACCTCCAATTTTATTTGAATTTTTTAAAAATCCCATTAATTTCCTATGGAAATCGGCTTTTTGCTCAATAGCTTCCGAGTTATGGGACCCTGAGGCCCCAGACCAATGTAGACCTGTCCTACAATGTGGTAATAACAACACACACCTCACTAAAAATTAATATTTTGCACCTCCAATTTTATTTGAATTTATTAAAAATCCCATTCATTTCCTATGAAAAACGGCTTTTTGCTCAATAGCTTCCGAGTTATGGGACCCAGAGGCCCCAGACCAATGTAGACCTGTCCGAATATGTGGTACTAATAACATACACCTCACTAAAAAATAATATTTTGCACCTCCAATTTTATTTGAATTTTTAAAAAATCCCATTCATTTCCTATGCAAAACGGCTTTTTGCTCAATAGCTTCCGAGTTATGGGACCCAGAGGCCCCAGACCAATTTAGACCTGTTCTACTATATGGTACTAACAACACACACCTCACTAACAATAAATATTTCACACCTCCTATTTTATTTGAATTTTTAAAAAATCCCATTCATTTCCTATGGAAAACGGCTTTTTGCTCAATAGCTTCCGAGTTAATGGACCCAGAGGCCCCAGACCAATTTAGACCTGTTCTACTATATGGTACTAACAACACACACCTCACTAAAAATAAATATTTTGCACCTCCTATTTTATTTAAAAATTTTAAGAATCCCATTAATTTCCTATGGGAAATTACTTTTTGCTCAATACCTTCCGAGTTATGGGACCCAGACACCCCAGACCAATGTAGACCTGTCCGAATATGTGGTAATAACAACACACACCTCACTAAAAATTGATATTTTGTAACTCCTATTTTATTTAAATATTTTAAGAATCCCATTAAATTCCTCAAAAAAAACATCCAATAGGAAAGATGCTCACAGCGTCTATTAGAGACGTAGTCTGGTTAATACAGGAGTGAATCGGCAGCTGGAGCACCCCCTTTCCGTCTGCAGACGACACCGAAGGGTACCTTTCCCGTCAGCCACCGACGTTCAAGTGCCTTGGCCAACAGTCGGTATTTGATTATTCTCAGAGTGAGACTGTGTTGGTCTGCATTGGTCTGGGGTTTCTGGGTCCCACAACTCGGAAGCTATTGAGCAAAAGCCGTTTTCCATAGGAAATTAATGGGATTTTTAAAAAATTCAAATAAAATAGGAGGTACAAAATATACATTTTTAGTGAGGTGTGTGTTGTTAGTACCATATAGTCGGACAGGTCTAAATTGGTCTGGCGCCTCTGGGTCCCATAACTCGGAAGCTATTGAGCAAAAAGCCGTTTTCCATAGGAAATGAATGGGATTTTTAAAAAATTCAAATAAAATAGGAGGTGCAAAATATTTATTGTTAGTGAGGTGTGTGTTGTTACTTGTTAGTACCATATAGTAGAACAGGTCTAAATTGGTCTGGGGCCTCTGGGTCCCATAACTCGGAAGCCATTGAGCAAAAAGCCGTTTTCCATAGGAAATGAATGGGATTTTTTAAAAATTCAAATAAAATTGGAGGTGCAAAATATTATTTTTTTAGTGAGGTGTGTGTTATTAGTACCACATATTCGGACAGGTCTACATTGGTCTGGGGCCTCTGGGTCCCATAACTCGGAAGCTATTGAGCAAAAAGCCGTTTTCCATAGGAAATTAATGGGATTTTTTAAAAATTCAAATAAAATTGGAGGTGCAAAATATTAATTTTTATTGAGGTGTGTGTTGTTAGTACCACATAGTAGGACAGGTCTACATTGGTCTGGGGTGTCTGGGTCCAATACCTGGGAAGCTATTGAGCAAAAAGCAATTTTCCATAGGAAATTAATGGCCGAATATCTGTCGAATATCCAACATCATACTAACTTCACCACGGTCTGGAAAGACTCAACGGACACAAAAGAGTCAACAAGGAACCAAGGAGTGTTTGACAAGGCGATTTATTCACTGCTCAACTCCAGAGCAGAAATAGCAACCAACTCGGCTAATAGCGAGCTATCTCGGGCAATAGGTAGCTAACTCGGCTAATAGCTAGCTAACTCGGCTAATAGCGAGCTAACTCGGGCAATAGCTAGCTAACTCGGCTAATAGCGAGCTTATTCAAATAATAAAAAGCTAAGTTGGTTAAAATAGTGCCTTAACTCAGCTAATAGCGAGCAAACTCCTCTAATAGCGCGCTAACTCAGCTAATAGTGTGCTAACAGCACGCCAGCTCTGCCTGAAAGCGAGCCAACTCCGCTAAAATCGAACTAACTCGGCCTAAAAGCAAGCCAACTCCGCTAAAGTCGCAAGCTAACTCCGCTAAAAGCGAGCTAACTCGGCTAATCCCTTTAGAAGTCGGTGACCCTGCGGAGGGAGCCGGCCGTGTTGCAGACGGCCCCCCAGTCGCTGGCTTTGCGGTACTCCCCCGGCCCCAGGAAGTACTGGCGGCCGCGGTAGCTGGAGTGCTCGTAGAGCGTCCAGTAGCCCTCCACCACGCGGCAGGACGCCACGTCGCGGTGCGGGAACCGCTCCTGCACCGAGTCCACGTCCTCGCTGAGCTCATGGGCCTGGCCCTGGAAGTCGGGCCGGTCGTAGATCTTCATCAGGTAGGGCCCTCCGCTGGTCTGCGGGCGGGGTGGAGGGCGGAGGGGTTAGCGGACGTAGGGGGCGGAGGAACACACCTCGAGACCCACACACAGACCCACACACAGACCCACACACAGACCCACACACAGACCCACACACAGGACCACACACAGACCCACACACAGGACCAAACACAGACCCACACACAGACCCACACAGAGGACCACACACAGACCCACACACAGACCCACACACAGGACCACACACAGACCCACACACAGACCCACACACAGACCCACACACAGAGTGTCGTTGTCTGGTGGTGGAGTGTCTGTGGTGTGTGTGGGAGGGTTACCACCAGTGCCGCCGCTCCCATAACGCGCACTACGCACTGCGAGTAGGGCCTCAAGTCCTGAGGGGGCCCCCAAAAAAAATAAAAAATAATAATAATTAGGCTGTCTCTGTTTACAAAGTAAAGTGTGTACATATTTGTGCAAATAGTTTCTGCTTGTAAATCTTTGCTTCATAGAATTTTTCTTACTTGTATACTTCTGGTTTTAAGTTTGTATTTATGGATAACTATTTAATTTAAAAGATTTTGGACATTCCAATACTTGTGTGTACTGTATGTATGTTTTGGCTGTTCTGTGAACTGTGTTTACAAAGTAGATTTGTAGGGGGGGGGGGGGGGGGGGGGGGGCCCATAAAGGAGTTATGCTTAGGGCCCCAAAATAGCTAGCAGCGGCACTGGTTACCACTAGGGATGGGCAAAATTACTCTTTTCCGGGAACTAGTTCTTTCAGTTCAGTTCACTACAACGATTAGTTTGTTTGATTGATTCGATCGTTATGTCAGATTACGTCATTTGGTGTCTGCCCCCCCCCCCCGCGAGACGGCCGTGATCATAATTTAACGGACTTCTAGGCTCTAACCCCCGTGAAAATCGAGAAGATATACTATATAGTAACCGAAGGTCCCACCAATATTTATACCACTTGCTTACTCTCTATATTTCATTCATGGTTTTACATTTATAATTGTATTTTACTTTACATATAATTCTTCATTATTCAGGCATTACAGAACTTTCATGGTCATAAATAAAAAGTACGAATTGCAGTTTAATTTCTTTGTTTTGGTCTTAAATTGACGTAGAATGGAGCAAAGAATCCTGGGATTGGGAAATGCGTTTATCCAATAAACAGATGGAGGTCAAGTCTATTTTCGAAAAAATGTAGGGGGATATATGAGTGGCCCCACGTCGAATGGTATGACCCAAGATACGTCAGACAGAGAAAGCGCACATATTCGACGGTACCGCCTTGTCATTTGTTTACCCAGGTGCCATTGCAACACCATTGCTACCTCTCATTGGCTGAATATTTGAGAACGTTGTAGACTCAATCAATATAAGTCGCGGGGAGACAAAGGTCTGTTCGTTTGTATATTTTATTTACGAGACCATATTTTTGGTTTATGTTAAAAAAAAGAATCAAAGAACCAGTTCTTCTTGTTTTGGGGAACCAGTTCTTGTCGTTCACGTTCGGGATTCGTTCGTTGTGAACGAATCGGTCGCGACCGACTCATCCCTAGTTACCACCTAACAGCTCCACCTAACAGCACCACCTAACAGCTCCACCTAACAGCACCACCTAACAGCTCCACCTAACAGCACCACCTAACAGCACCACCTAAATGAAACAGCACCACCTAACAGCACCACCTAACTGCACCACCTAACAGCAATACCTAAATGAAACAGCACCACCTAACAGCACCACCTAAATGAAACAGCACCACCTAACAGCACCACCTAACAGCACCACCTAACAGCACCACCTAACAGCTCCACCTAACTGCACCACCTAAATGAAACAGCACCACCTAACAGCTCCACCTAACAGCTCCACCTAACAGCACCACCTAACTGCACCACCTAACAGCTCCACCTAACTGCACCACCTAAATGAAACAGCACCACCTAATAGCTCCACCTAACAGCTCCACCTAACAGCACCACCTAACAGCTCCACCTAACATCACCACCTAACAGCACCACCTAACAGCTCCACCTAACAGCACCACCTAACAGCACCACCTAAATGAAACAGCACCACCTAACAGCACCACCTAAATGAAACAGCACCACCTAACAGCACCACCTAAATGAAACAGCACCACCTAACTGCACCACCTAACTGCACAACCTAACTGCACCACCTAAATGAAACAGCACCACCTAACAGCACCACCTAACTGCACCACCTAACAGCTCCACCTAACTGCACCACCTAAATGAAACAGCACCACCTAACAGCTCCACCTAACAGCTCCACCTAACAGCACCACCTAACAGCTCCACCTAACAGCACCACCTAACAGCTCCACCTAACAGCACCACCTAACAGCTCCACCTAACAGCACCACCCAACAGAACCACCTAACAGCACCACCTAACAGCACCACCTAAATGAAACAGCACCACCTAACAGCACCACCTAAATGAAACAGCACCACCTAACAGCACCACCTAACAGCATCACCTAAATGAAACAGCACCACCTAACAGCACCACCTAACAGCACCACCTAACAGCACCACCTAACAGCACCACCTAAATTAAACAGTACCACCTAACAGCACCACCTAACAGCACCACCTAAATTAAACAGCACCACCTAACAGCACCACCTAACAGCACCACCTAAATTAAACAGCACCACCTAACAGCACCACCTAACAGCACCACCAAAATGAAACAGCACCACCTAAATGAAACAGCACCACCTAAATGAAACAGCACCACCTAAATGAGTGAGGCTTTAGTGAAGCCAATCATTTAGGTGGGGCTATGAGCCCAGTTAGCTCGCTTTTAGCCAGGTACCTCTCCATTAGCCAGGTTAGCTCGCTATTAGCAGAGTTAGCTCTTTAACCCAGTTAGCTCACTTTTAGCCCAGTTAGCTCTTTGATAGCCCAGTTGGCTCACTTTAACCCAATGGGCTCGCTTTAACCAAGTTATCTCACTATTAGCCTAGTTAGCTAACCATTAGCCCAGTTAGCTCTCTATCAGCCCAGTTAGCTCACCATTAGCCCAGTTAGCTCTCTATCAGCCCAGTTAGCTCTCTATCATCCCAGTTAGCTCTCTATTAGCCCAATTAGATCTATATTAGCCCAGTTAGCTCTCAATCAGCCCAGTTACCTCCCCATTATCCCAGTTAGCTCTCTATCAGCCCAGTTAGCTCACCATTAGCCCAGTTAGCTCTCTATCATCCCAGTTAGTTCTCTATCATCCCAGTTAGTTCTCTATTATCCCAGTTAGCTCTCTATCAGCCCAGTTACCTCACCATTATCCCAGTTAGCTCTCTATCAGCCCAGTTAGCTCACCATTAGCCCAGTTAGCTCTCTATCATCCCAGTTAGCTCTCTATCATCCCAGTTAGCTCATCATTAGCCCAGTTAGCTCTCTATTAGCCCAGTTAGCTCACCATTAGCCCAGTTAGCTCTCTATCAGCCCAGTTAGCTCTCTATCAGCCCAGTTAGCTCTCTATCATCCCAGTTAGCTCTCTATCATCCCAGTTAGCTCACCATTAGACCAGTTAGCTCACCATTAGCCCAGTTAGCTCTCTATCATCCCAGTTAGCTCTCTATCATCTCAGTTAGCTCTCTATCATCCCAGTTAGTTCATCATTAGCCCAGTTAGCTCTCTATTAGCCCAGTTAGCTCACCATTAGCCCAGTTAGCTCTCTATCAGCCCAGTTAGCTCTCTATCAGCCCAGGTAGCTCACCATTAGCCCAGTTAGCTCTCTATCAGCCCAGTTAGCTCACCATTATCCCAGTTAGCTCTCTATCATCCCAGTTAGCTCACCATTAGCCCAGTTAGCTCTCTATCAGCCCAGTTAGCTCACCATTAGCCCAGTTAGCTCTCTATCAGCCCAGTTAGCTCACCATTAGCCCAGTTAGCTCACCATTAGCCCAGTTAGCTCTCTATCATCCCAGTTAGCTCACCATTTGCCCAGTTAGCTCTCTATCAGCCCAGTTAGCTCACCATTAGCCCAGTTAGCTCTCTATCATCCCAGTTAGTTCTCTACCATCCCAGTTAGCTCACCATTATCCCAGTTAGCTCTCTATCAGCCCAGTTAGCTCACCATTAGCCCCTTTAGCTCGCTGCTAGCCCGCAATCCCCGGCTCTCGCTCCTCCGCCCACCACACTCACATAGGAGAAGGTCCTGCAGGAGCGCACGGTGTCGTTGTAGCCCATCCAGTGCTGGTAGTCGGGGTAGTCGCCGCGGGTCAGCACGTACTGGTAGCCCTGGTAGCTGGGCCTCTCGTACAGCACCCAGCAGCCACTCTCCACCCGCACAGAGCTGCAGCGGCTGAAGTGGGGGTGCACATCCGCGCAGTCCGCCTCGCACTCATAGGAGCGCCCCTGGAAGTTCGGCTCCTCGAAGAACGTGATCTGGGGGGAGGGGGGGTCGTGAGGAAACAACGGGGGGGGGGGGGGGGGTCCCCGTCCCCCCCACAAACACTAGAGGTGTTCTGATCTTTTATTTTCCTTGCCGATACCGATTTCTGAACTTGAGTGTCGGTACCGATACCGAGTATATCCTGCACTAAGTTTAGAAAGATGTTTCTAACTTCAAAAAATTGTTTAAACTTTTTTTTTTAGCACTTTTCAAATGAGAAAAACAGCAGAATCCAGAGTTATACAATGCGTTAAAAGACTCTCTCAAGTCTCATCTTACTCATCCTGCACCCAGAGCGAAACAGAAAAAAAAAAAGGGTAGGCTACAAAGATAGGCCTAAATAAATGCAAACTTTCTTTTATCGCTTTCTAAATGAGATAAACAGCTAAATCCAATGTAAACAAACACACAGTCTCCCTCATCTTACTCATCCTGCAGTCAGAGCGGAAGAGTTAAGAAATAAATCGGTTTACTTCAAAAATAGTTTACAACTTTTTTTTAATCGCTTTTAAAATAAGAAAAACAGCCAAATCCAGTGTAAACAAACACATTAAAGTCTCTCACCTTACTCATCCTGCACTCCGATGTCGAACAGTGGTGTCCTCTACAGCAGAGAGAGAACGGTCGTTTTATAAACCTCGATTAAACCCCCTGGATTACGGCACTTTTGTCGTCGTGATGAACGCCGCTTTGTTGTTAGCTTTGCTGTTAGCACCGTGCCAACTATTCTGATCCCGTCCATGGCCAATAAATAAAAGCCCTGATTCATCATTCAGGCAGAGTGGCCTGATCTGGCACCGATTAATGCTGCCTCTGACAATATCAGAGCGATCACACAACGGACAACAAACCACACCTGTTGGAATGGCTCTTTGATCAGACGTGATATAGATTATAGATTATTGCAACTCTATGCAAAAGGTGCATTGCAGGAGGAAGGATTCATGGATTTGTGGAATGGATTGAGGCGTGAGTTGTGGTGCAGTGGTGATATTCATGTGCGTTGCAGACGGAACACTATTTCAAAGCAATTCAACTCAATTGTATTTGTGTACATATCTTAATCACAGGCCCAAAGGCCAAGGGGTTAACACAACGTGTGTTTATGCACCCCCTGGTCCAAGCGCCCAAGAGGGCAAGAAACACACACACACGCACACGCACACACACACACACGTCACACATCAATTGTAATAACAAGTAATTAACGAAAAAATGCATTTCCTGCAGAAAATGCGGTGAGTGCTGTAGTACAAAGTGAGGTTGAAAATATTTCTTAATAAAGCCACATAGATTAGGACATAAAGAAACTTTAAATGGCTTAAATCAAGTGAAGGGATTTGAACAAAAGTTCAAAACTCTAAATGGAATAAACAATGTAAACATGCACACCATTTAAGAAAGAGTAAATGGTTGGAAACAAATAAAGTGACTGCTGAATGAAAAGCGCAAAGCATTGCTAAAAATGCAGAAATGTAAAATGAATTGAACAGAAGAATCTGAAACGTCAAATGTATTGCCCTGTACTGTGTGTGTGTGTGTGTGTGTGTGTGTGTGTGTGTGTGTGTGTGTGTGTGTGTGTGTGTGTGTGTGTGTGTGTGTGTGTGTGTGTGTGTGTGTGTGTGTGTGTGTAAAATCCACCCAATCTGGCAATACTGCATCACGCTCCAACGTCAATATAAATCAATGAGACCAACTGAAAACGAAGCCGGTATGAAACTAAAACTGTGATTCTGAATAAAGTTTAAATGATATCGAAATCCCGCCTGGATATTATTGAAGGTACGATAAAAAAGATTTAAATTAGATATAGATGTCAATTGCTCATTTTGTAATATGTACCCTGAAGCTGTGACACATTTATTTTGGAACTGTTGCCATTCAAATAATTTATGGAAAGATATTTGCACTTTTATCACTCGTTTCATTGACCCCAAGTTTTCCCTTTGTATTGAACATGTATTGTTTGGTTTCTTCAATTACACCTCTAGTCAAGCAAACCAATATTTTATTGTAAACCTTATTATTTTATTAGCCTAATGACATATTCATAAATGTAAATACTCGAATCAGAAACCGCTTTTTGTTGTGTTTGAGAATGAAGCCAAGCAGTATGTGGGGAATATTCTATGTTCTAGAAATGGGAAAGCTATTAAAACACAAATTAGGGATTGATCATGCGCCCTAAGGGGCGGTTCGGCGGAAGGAGGAGGTGTGTTCTGGCGCAAACGGTATTTTGCCGTTTCTGAATACCATTGCGCTACTGACCAGGAAATAGCTGGTTTAAAGTCAGTGGCGCGTTGTTCAGATGCTATTTTAAGGGCACATGCATACATGCGCATGCGATGCATACGGATTGCTTTTGAGCAAGGTACGTTTTATTACTCTGTTTTCTAGGAATAATTGACACAAGCAGAAACCAAAAACCAGCCGTTTTTTCTTTTTTTCGTTTTGTCCAAAAAAACGAAAATCAAAATTTCAGTTCATTTATTCGTTTTTTGGTTCTTCTTACCAAAACGAGTTTACCACTCAATATCTGGTTTCCGCCGGTGGGCGGGTCCTCTTGTTGGCTAGCGTGCTTCATTGCCCTGTGCTCTTCATAATAAAAGTTCTTCCGTTTGATAATGTCGACAAAAATATTACTGTATTATAGACACTAGCAGACACAGAGGACCACACCACCCACAGTCAAGACTGACACGGCTTCAAATAACTAATAGTATTCATAATCATTTGAAAATGAGAACTTATGAAGTTATGATGACTTCAGTGCAGTTGATGTTTAGCCACAGTTAATACATGCAGAGCAGACCTGCGATCGCTGGCTGCTGATTTCCTCACAGCCTGAGAGCTATGAGGAATAGGCCTACAAGTGATCACAACACATTACTGACAGCTGAAAATTGCGCATTTGTTGACCTTTATCCATTTAAAGTAAACAAATTATTTTTTCTGGTTGAAAGATATTTTATATTGTTTTCATATTATTATTTACTGATGGTGTTTACAGAATGCGAGTGCGTGTTATATTGAAAGCGAGGCTGAGTGTGCCTATGAATATAGGCTACAGTGAGTTTTTAAAGGTGCTGTACAAGCAAATCATATTGTCTACTCTACAGTGACAGGGAGTGTAAAGTAACCTACTTCATTCAATATCGAATAGGCTACTGTAGCCTACACTATGTACAAATGGTTTTGCTCATTGCAGTTGTGACAGTCATTTTAACGTGTCAGCAGGCAAGCTTCACTCATTCCAGGATGCATTATGCGTTGTCCTATAGCCTACTTGGAACATGTTTTGGAATGGATCTATAGTAGCGTATAGAAATTTGAATATGATGAATATGAATTACAGTCCAAGCGGGTTAGGCAAGGCAAGGCAATTTTATTTTTATAGCCCGTTTTTACACACAGTTTGTCTCAAAGGGCTTTACATAGCATGAGCATCATAACAACATCCTCTTCCCTTAAGCCCTCACATCGACTGAGTAAAAACTCCCAGGAAAATCAAGGGGAAAAATTGCAGTTGGTTCAGACTGGGGGTGGAGCTGTGAAGAATATATGGAAACACAGAGAGACTGCGAGACGCCAAGGCCAAACTACAAGGTGCGAAAGGTGAGGAGGGGGGGGGGGGGGGGGGGTCTGCCTCTCTGACCCATGGGGAGAGCTGGTTCCACAGTAAAGGAGCCCAGTAACTGAAGGCTCGACTTCCCAGTCTGTTTTTAGAGATAATGGGAGTCACTAACAGACCTGCATTCTGGGAGCCAATAAAAATCTTGGATAAGTCATAATAAAGGTAATGATTCATTATTGTGCATTTAAAGATGTATATTATTACATTGCAGCATTATTTGGGGATGACAATACAAGACTTCCATGAATGTGCATTTGAAGGAGTTTGCTTTGTATTCCAGCTGGCAAATTTCTATAGGCTACTATAGATCCATTTCAAAACACGTTCCAAGTAGGCTATAGGACAAAGCATTATACATCCTTGAATGAGTGAAGCTTGCCTGCTGACATGTTAAAATTACTGCCACAACTGCCATGAGCAAAGAGAAAAACCATCTGTACATAGTGTAGGCTACAGTAGCCTATTCAATATTGAATGAAGTAGGTTACTGTACACTCTTTGTCACTGTAGTCAATATGATTTGCTTGTACAGCACCTTAAAAAACTCACTGTAGCCTATATTCATAGGCACACCCAGCCTCGCTTTCAATATAACACAAACTCGCATTCTGTAATCACTGTCAGTAAATAATAATATGAAAACAATATAAAATATCTTCCAGCAAGAAAAAATTATCTGTTTAATGTAAATGGATAAAGGTCAACCGATGCGCAATGCAGGGCTCTCCATTTTTGAACTGAGTTCAGAGTGAGATTTTGTCGGGGGGGGGGGGGGGGGGTGGATATATTAATATGTAACTGCATACAAATTTGTTCACAGACATGGTGACTAATGTATGATAGGCCTTATTGGCCCTTAACACTAATATTCAGAAACAACACTGCCTCAAAAGGATATTGGTCTAAGCAACACCAGTAGAGGCATATACTTTCCCTGAACTTTTAAACGTTGCAAAAGTGCAAAACATGTATTATATTTACGCGGCATTCAGTCCAATGCTTAAAAATATATCTGTGGCATTCAGTAGGCCAATGCTGTGGTAAAGTGTGCAAAGTATGAGTATGAATATTTGATGGAGTATGAGTAAGTGTTCCCTTCTGTTACATAGATAGAACTTTATCAATCCCCTGCAGGAGAAATGTGTTAATGTTTGTCCCTATAAAACAATAATGGTAAAAAAATATAATACAAAACATGACGGTAACTCTAAAGTCAAACCGTCCAATCTGAAGGCTTTACTTAACCACTCCCCCTACTCACTTCCACCAATGCAAAGCGAACAGAACTGAGTATGGGAGGGCGTAGCCCAACTAGTTTGTGACAGACCTAGAGGAACGCAACGCAAATTAAATGTGAACATGTATTGAGGCTTTATTAAAATCCCGGACGATTTTGAAATTTCACCCGGACGCATTTGATTCCTACCCTTCCACTGTCAAATAGCGGCGCAAGTTGTGTGGCGTGTGAGCGTGTGCATGGGTTGAATTGCGTGCGTCTCCCGGAGAGCCCTGCGCAATGTGCAGCTGTCAGAAATGTGTTGTAATCACTTGGATTCCTCATAGCTCTCAGGCTGTGAGGAAATCAGCAGCCCGCGATCTCAGCTCCTTTGATGTGAACGCGTACAGAGCGCATAGTTCAGAGCCGGACAATGATGTCGTAGTAAAGCCCTCAGGTCTATTCTGCATGTATTAACTGTGGCTAAACATCAACTGCACTGAAGTCATCATAACTTCATAAGTTCTCATTTTCAAATGATTATGAACACTATTATTGTTATTTGAAGCCGTGTCAGTCTTGACTGTGGGTGGTGTGGTCCTCTGTGTCTGCTAGTGTCTATGATAAAGTAATATTTTTGTCGACATTATCAAAAGGAAGAACTTTTATTATGAAGAGCACAGGGCAATGAAGCACGCTAGCCAACAAGAGGACCCGCCCACCGGCGGAAACCAGATATTGAGTGGTAAACTCGTTTTGGTAAGAAGAACCAAAAAACGAATAAACGAACTTAAATTTTGATTTTCGTTTTTTTGGACAAAACGAAAAAACGAAAAAACGGCTGGTTTTTGCTTTCTGCTTCTGTCAATTATTCCCAGAAAACAGAGTAATAAAACGTACCTTGCTCATTCACGAGCAAGGTACGTTTTACTACTCTGTTTTTTGGGAATAATTGACGCGAGCAGAAACCAGAAAACAAGCCGTTTTTTCGTTTTTTCGTTTTGACAAGAAAACGAAAATCAAAATTTCAGTTCGTTTATTCGTTTTTTGGTTCTTACTAAGCGAAACGAGTTTACCACTCAATATCTGGTTTCCGCCGGTGGGCGGGTCCTCTTATTGGCTAGCGTGCTTCATTGCCCTGTGCTCTTCATAATAAAAGTTCTTCCGTTTGATAATGTCGACAAAAATATTACTGTATTATAGACACTAGCAGACACAGAGGACCACACCACCCACAGTCAAGACTGACAGGGCTTCAAATAACAATAATAGTATTCATAATAATTTGAAAATGAGAACTTATGAAGTTATGATGACTTCAGTGCAGTTGATGTAAAGCCACAGTTAATACATGCAGAGTAGACCTGAGGGCTTTACTATGACGGAGGCTCAACATTTCCAGGCTCTGTGTTCATAATTCGGCTCAACAAAACCTAAAGCCCCCGTCAGAGTATGGTATGACGACGGTGGTCATTGTCCGGCTCTGAGCTTTGCGCTCTGTGCGCGTTCACATGACAGGAGCTGCGATCGCGGGATGTTGATTTCCTCACAGCCTGAGAGCTATGAGGAATAGGCTACTGTAGCCTACACTATAAACAAATGTTTTTTCTCTTTGCTCATGGTAGTTGTGACAGTCATTTTAACATTTCAGCAGGCAAGCTTCACTCATTCCAGGATATATTATGCTTTGGCCTATGGCCTACTTGGAACATGTTTTGAAATGGATCTTTAGTAGCCTATATAAATTTGCTCATAACATGCCAGGTGGAATACACAGCAAACTCTCTCTGAAATGCACATTCATGCTTGTATTGTCATTCCAGGACAAAACACAAATAATGCTGCAATGTAATAATATACATCTTTAAATGCACAATAATGAGTCATTCAGAGACTTATCCCTTATGTTTTTATTGGCTCCCAGAATGCAGGTCTGTTAGTGACTCCCAGTATCTCACAGACTGGGAAGTAGAGCCTTGATGTTACTGGGCTCCTTTACTTTGGAACCAGCTCTCTTCATGGGTCAGAGGCACACACTCTTAACTAAATTTAAGCCCCCCCCCCCCCCCCCCCCCCCCCGCTGCCTCACCTTTCTTACCTTGTAGTTTGGCCGTGGCGTCTCGCAGTCTCTGTGCTTCCACAGATTCTCCACAGCTCCATCCCTCTGCACCAACTGCAATTTTTCCCGTTTTTCCCGGGTTTTCCTGGGAGTTTTTACTCAGTGGATGCGATGGTGTTTTTACTCAGTGGATGCAATGTTTTAAGGGAAGAGGCTGTTATTATGATGCTCATGCTATGTAAAGCCCTTTGAGACAAACTGTTTGTAAAAACGGGCTATACAAATAAAACTGCCTTGCCTCGCCTAACCAGCTCGGACAGTAATTCATATTCATGCTACTAGTTTGATCATTGACTGACTACGTGAATTGTTGCAAAGAGGAGATTCTTATAGAAGTCTTATAGTTAAACGGTATGGGGGATTTACAAATTTGACGTTTTTTTTTTTTTACACTTTCATTTGAACAGAGACTAATCAGGTTAACAAAACATCTAAGCCGTCTAACACATTAACAACGCAACATTAGAACATAAAAAAAAAGCTCCAGGCCAGACCCTGCATGGCTTCTGCGATCTGACAGATCAGGCTACACATGTCTTCTCACAATGTCAATAAGATCCCTAATTCCATTTTGGAAATGGGTTGGTTCATAGTTGACGGTGCGGTTATAGAATTCCGAAACGTCGCTGTACTGCTGTGCAAATTCATGTTCAGCTACTGTCTGGTTTTCAGCTGTGGAGAATGGGTTTCTCCCAAACATTGACACTTGTGTCAAAGAGGACCCCACTTCCTGCAGGTAAGTGTGTGCAGCTCCTGCAGCCTCTGGCAGACAATCTGCTGGCGCCTTCTTTGGGCATCCACCCAGAGCCAGTTGATCTGGGATGCCCTTGCCTAAAAGAAGCAAATCATAACACAAATCAGGTTTGGGTTATTAACATATTACCATCATGCATATCAATCCACCTCAGTTTGTAACCCTGGTAAGCCCTTGAAAAAAAGTTTATTCAAGTGAGCTGTTAGTAAAAAGATACAAGTATTCAGTTTACTTTTATGTTCTTATAGGGTTATACAGAAAAAAATGTGGTATGCTAACCTTGGATCCTGTGTGCATTCCAGGACTGCACCATCCGGTCAAGTCCAATCTGAGCCACCTGACAGGTAAGCGTGGACACACAATACCATGTCAAGTTGTCCTCCATGTTGAGTTCCTCCTGGTCTACAAGGTGGATGAGAGCCCTTTTCAGAGGGTAGTTTACCCTGTTATTAACATCTGGCCACATCCTTTCAACGATATGATTCTGTAATTTCAAAAGAGTAAAAACAAAATGTTACATTTAATTTCAATAATGACAATAACAATCTGCAGCTTATCGTAATCATCGAAAAAAAATCATTTTTCTATGACAACAATAATCAAGAACCCAATTAGTTAGGTGATTTTTCATGCATTTGTATTTGTACAGTTATTGTGGCATCAGCTAGACAAATAATGCATATCTTTGACTGGTGAGGAAATAGCAAGCAGTCTTTCAGAGAAGAACAGTTTACTTGAATTTACTCAGATCCCTATCAGCTGCAGCAACGATACTATTCTTACTGGGCTCTGACCATACCATTGTGCTGACAGAGAAATCAATATTATCAGCTAGCAGCTGAGTGATTAAGGGAAAGAGGACAATAAGCCATGTTTGCAGGTACGGCTCCCTTGCTGTGTTATTTCTGTAGCCTGCCAATTTCTCCTGCATGAAAAGAGTTAAGAAAAACTCTCTTCCGTGGTCCACTCGTATTTGGTCCCACATTCCGTGCTATAGGACAGCACTTCTGCAAAACAGCAATACACAAGTGTTACAGTTATCAACACTAATTCATATTTGTGTTTACATAAGCATTGTTGAAGCCAATTTTCATTACTTAATCACAGACAGCATTGTGTAACTGTCGCCATTATTATTATTATTTTTAATATCAGTTTGTTTCTTCCCAGATAAGGAGGCGTAAAACCAGAGCTATGATAAGCCAATGTGTTTCACTTAAATCAACCCAGAGGAACTTTTAACTGGTTATGAACCAGTTTCTGTTTAATACTGATGCTTCTATATGACCTGCACCAGCAAACGAGAGCATCTGTGAAAAGATTGGTCATTTCTATATGGAGAGAGCAGAACTGGTAATGTCTCTGAAAGGGTGCTGTAATGGTAATGCAGCAGATTTAACTGAACACAGATGTATGTGGAATCAGAGTAAGAGAGATACAATGTTATAAGCATTTTATGATGATTTCATGTTCTAAAGCATAAATAAACAAGTCCAAACTTTCGCACAGTCCTGTGAGAAGCTGCTGCATTGAATGCAGTCCAACATTTAACATGAAAAATATTTTTACAGAGCGCAGCAGCGGCACTTGTGTGCACACATGAAAGTTCTTGTTGGGGCTTTAATCAATGAAACAGTAAAACAATATCTACTGTTTGCAACTACATCATGGAACATAGAGCGAAGAAAGTTACCTGTACACGTCTTGATATATGGTCAGGTTATTTTTGACAGGCATAGTGGAATGGCTGACAATTTTACTGGAGAAACCGTCAACAGCAAGGACATGGGTCACCCCGAACATCACCATTTTTTCATTTTGATCTAAGTGCAGTTTGTGACCCATGCACTCGGCACTGTATGGCACTGGATTTAAGTTCCTTGATCTCTGAGTAATCAAGCAAAAAACAACAAATAAGAAAGAAAAGTTAGGGCACTTTCACAATGAACTACCCTACAAGAATCCTATTAGCGTTTCATAACAACTACCTGATGACGATCTGCATGATATGGCCTGTTAATATGTCTGAGGACACTACCAACGCGCCCCTCAGATGCTCCGATACCTTTGGAGGACAGGTAGCCAGTCATCATTCTTCTTCCATAGGATGGTCCAGTCTGAAATTGAAGACGAATATGCAATCCTTTTTTGTATTCCTATTACAAACCAATTATTACACACACCATCTTATTTTGGACAGATTCTATACAAAGGTTATTGCAAGTTTTGTCAGCTTATGACGTGGAATAATGCGTTCTTCATTTAGGCTTGTGTGATTGCTACAGTGCATGGATCTGTGAGGAACACATCGGTTACAAGAGAAAGCACTGTTGTTTTTCCTAATTGTTGGTGCACACCATTTTTTTTACATGTAGGCTACAAACGCCACTGGTCACTACCTGCAAGTACACTGCGGTTAGCAATCATAGAAATTAATCAAAATGCTGTTGCTTACCTCATTAATTGCTTGAGCAATCTCGCTCTCCAGTTTGGAGTCCTGCACCCTTTCTCTTCCTATACTGTTTTGCGCGGAAAATTTGCGGATGTTTGCTTTGGAAAAGCCTTTGGTCAATCCACATTCCAGGTGGAGATGACTGGAAATGTCTTCGTCAGAATGGACGTTTCAGAGCATACTTTCAATTATTTCTCGGTAGGGTGACAAACTGGACTCCATTTCAACTAACCGCCTACCGTCTTCTTCTTCTTCTTTTGCTTTGGCGGGTTTTTTCACATTCTGTCATGCGCAGAAGCAATCCGCAGAAAATTTTGCGCTTTCGCTTTGAGCGACCTCCACCGTCCTCTTACCCTTCAGATATCCCGGCCGTGCAGGATTGATTGAATAAAACGTACTAATAACTTCATAAACAGAATAATCTTCGGATAAAATGGAGACGTTTGTGCTCTTCAGAGGGAACAAGAGAATAACTCTAAAAATGGACGATATGCGTGTCGACAGGATCGCCCGCATTTTCAAGGTAAGTGATTCAAACTGCTAGCTTAACTTCGCCTGTCTGTAACATTTTGAGAAGAAGACACCGAGCGTAAGAAATAATGCAGGTGCAATAGTGAACACAAAAATATATTATTGATACTTTTTACAATGTAGTTACTACGACGGAGTATTAGGGCCACACGTGAAAAAAAAAATTCCGCCGTGACGAGATTAAAATCGACACGTCGAATTTAAAGTCAACATGTCGACATTAAACTCGAAATGTCGAGGATAAAGTTTAAATGTCATGTCGACTTTAATCTCGACGTATCCATTTTCCTCTGTCAGCACGCAGACGCTCCGGGCATCCTCCCAAGCGTGCAGCGGATGACACAAAGTAGTCTAGGCCTCTTCATCCAAACAATATGGCGACTAAAACCGTCAATGCAACCACTGATGGCAATGCCGCACTACTACAGTGGATGCCCGGAGCGTCTGCTTGCTTACAGAGGAACGGAAAATGCACACGTCGAGATTAAAGTCGATATGTTTCAACTTTATTCTCGACATTTCAAGTTTAAACGACGCGTCGAGATTAAAATCGACATGGCAAAAATATTTTTTTTCTTCACGTGTGGCCCTAATACTCCGTCGTAAGTTACAAAATCTTAACTTTATTATTATTAATTTTTTCTTTCTTCCAGGTCAGCATGGATAGCCTGTACATCACTGATGCGGCAAACATCGCAATTTTTCCGGTCGAGAGTGGGCTCTTCAGCTCCCTGGACCTGTTTGACCATGGTCATTACGAGATTCATGGAGACGTTTGGGACACTGTAGGGGCCCCGACAGCCCCAGCCCCAGCCCCAGCTCCATCGAGGCAATTTGCCTTTCGCAGCAGTCAGCCTGTGACTAATGAAAATATGAGCATGCTGTCGAGATCAGTGAGGACGCCTCGGTCATTTCAAAGGCAAGGATGCATTGGGGTCATAATTTAATGTGCTTATTACAATGGTAAAAGTGCTCAAGTTAACTCATTTACAATCTCCTTTTGGTAAGCAGAAAGAGCATACTGGTTGTAAGCAACTTCAGAATCACAAGGTACTGAGCCTTGCGCTTTAAAGTTGTTAAAGAATACCTAATGTACAATCAATATCCACATAGCTTCAGATTATCAACAATAATCAGATGAGGTACTCAGAGTCTAGAGTTCAATATTACTGTAAGCACTAGCTATTGGATGTAAAACTCCCTATTTATGAGAGAAGGTGGAGTAGTGAAAGATGATCTGGGTATGCTGCAGGTGTGTTCGATTGTGATGTGCCTCAAGTATGTGCTGAACTAATATTCAAGTCAGCATGTGTGGTGCATTCAGAGTTTTACATGGGCTCACACTTTGGTCCGTTGGGACAACTGAATCACTGTAGTGTAGACTGCATGTTGTTATGTGGTAGCTGGGTTTGCTTCACTGTTTGTTTATGTATTACAGGTCCATTCAAGTGTCCGAGGTAATGGAGGGCAAGCTTATTTCAACAAGGGTTGTTATAGTGCGATTCACCGAAGCAGAGGCAACAGTATCTGCCATCCTGGTGAAGCTGAAGGTGTTCATGGGAGACGAGGAAGACTACATCCTGACAGACACACTCGGCCACGAAATTGTGGAGTCAGAAGGGACAACTGGTGAAAAATATATTTTTAAATTTAATTTTCATACTACATACTGTATAAATGCAAATAGTCTGAAAGTATTGACTGTATAACAGTGTTTACTCTTGTTATTCTCTCTGTGTCTTTATTCTGCATTTCTCTCTCGAAGGGTCTTTGTACTGGAGGCAGAATTCAAGGAAAATCCATGGTATTGAGAGTACCGCATACCGGCAATGGCGTCGACGACGATCAAGTACCGGTGACAGGTATTGTTTAGATAGCAAAACATATTTTTTCCCCAACACCCCATAGCAGCTCCTGGGTTTGAGTCCTGGCTTGGGCAGGAACTTTCAATGAGGAGTTTGCACGTTCTCCCCGTGCCTGTGTGGGTTTCCTCCAGGGGCTCTTGTTTCCCCCACTATTAAAAACATGAAGATTAAAGGGATATTCCGGCTCCCGGTGGAGCCACAAGAGTTTGTGCTCAGGGATGTTTGATGTATTGTATCATGGGCTGGGGTCCTATTTGTGCTGTTCCTGAAGTTTGGGGCTGCTCTGACCATTATTTGTGGATATGAGAGGCTTTTTGATGGTGGTTTCTTGGTGGACGAATGGACAACATTGTATTGCAATCGTGCAGTCTTTGCTGAAGTTGCAAGGGTTAGCATGGGTTAAACTTATGCTCGAATATCCCTTTAAGTCAATCCTCCAGTGCTTCGCCATCTATGTCTCCATTTCACCCTAATTTTTCATCTCAAATTACCTTGTAATAGCTTGAACTTTTACAATGCAGTCACTCAAATAAGCTGTTCACATAGTTAAGAAAATGTAAAGCTATTTTCAGTTATTTTCCATCATGCTATCATTTATTCAGGGACTTTTTATTTGCTAATACCTATCTGTGCATACAACTAAATTCCTCATAATTATTTCTCAAATGGCTGCAATTTCTTGATCTGCTAACTATGTAAAATGTGCCAAATACAGAAATGACCATGTCTTAAGGCTGAGGGACAATGTGGAGGAACTGCTGGAGGCATCCCAAGGGCTGGATGAAGTGGCTAAGAAGATAACCGACTTGGTGACCGTCAGCCGTGGTTCTTCACTAGTTTGGCCTGAGTTCAAACAGGCCTTCGTCTGTTTGATTTGCATAGGTACTGTTTTCATTCTGCATGTTTGAATATTGCTCAGTGTAACACAGAAGTAATCTAACGTAGTATTACAATTAGTGTTTGAGCAATTGTTTATTTGTCTTTAAGTGACAATTAAGGATTTAGACAAATGAAAAAACACTTGAAAACAGAAATGATTTCAGGCAGTAATACAGTGAGAGTCGAGAATCCAGACATTTTATAAAAGAAATATTGCCTTAAAAAACTTTTATTTTCAACCAGAACCCTTGGTCTTTTTCAACCTATATGATCTTTTCAAATTTGAATGATCATCAGTAAGCACACTTTATTGTGTGTTAACTTCACGGGTGGCAAAAGTAGACTGGTTGGGTATGGGATTTGCGAAATTTGCGAAACGCCAGCAGATTTAGAAAATACACAACTCAAATGGTCCTACCCCCTCTCCTTCAACGCTGACTCTGACCCATTCCAAGTACATGAACGCACAATCATGCACGAGCGCGAACACAGATGCACTCGAGCGAGCCAGGCTAGCTAGGTTAGAGTTTAGGGTTGTCTTCTATTGCTAGATCCAAATGTGGATTAGCTAGTTAGCTAGCTCCAGTAGCTACTGCAGGATAAAAACAAACAGAAGCTTGCTCTGGATCACGAGCTTTGAGTACGTGCACGTGCAAGAAGGGGTCACGAGCGGGGGAGGGGGAGTGCAGTTCGACCGTTTCATTGACGTACTTACTGTCCAATGCCACTCGTTGGTTCTGGAAATCATTGGCTGGAGTTTTTAGAGCCCTGCCCATTCCACAGATGATTGACTTTAATTTTCATGTGGCCAAAAAAGATAATTCCATACCCAACCTTTAAGTTGACTACAGATATTTGTGTATAAGAAATACTTGGTTAAAAATTGAAATATCGATTCAACTTCTAAACTTGTACTTGCATAAGTACAGAGCCTTTAAAGTTCAGGCTCTGAAATGTAATGTAGCGCCCCCTAGCGTGTCTAGCTTTTAGTGTTGAGTGCGCTCCCGAATTCTTATAATGGCGAGAGATCTCTCACTCTAAGGTTAGTTAATGCACTAATAGTAATTCACTAAATGTATTCAAATTTCTTAAATTAAATTAAACTTTTATATGAACCTCACTATTTTAACCTTATTAAATAGCTAGTCATATTACCAGTGTAATAAAAAATAAATTAAATATTATATAAATCAGTGTCCTTTAAATTAGACTACTGTTAACTTGTAAACCAATACTTTCTATCAACACATCAGCATCAAAATACCCAATGACACAGACAAGTAAAATAAACAAAATAAAATTACAATGAGGAAACACTGAAATACCCCAAATTCCCATAGGGCTACATCAGTATAAGTACTGTAACCCTGTAAAAGACGTCTCTGGCCCCATATGCATATATTTTATTTAAGCAAAATATGATGTCTTTTTTTCTAAATTGCCAGTTCATTTTTCTGAAGTTCCAATCTCGAATCAATATCAATATTTAAAATGTACACATCCTTTTCTTTTTAGCTACAATGACTCAGCCGATGTTTTCATCCTGCTGCCGGACCCTGGTGGGGTGTAAACTCTGCGTTGAGGAATGGAAAAGGACGTCGGATCACTGCCTCAAGTGCAGGGATGACCTGCCGATTTACACAGAGGTAGCTGGACTCTCTGCAGCACTGGACGCCTTGAAGTCCCTTCCCTAAAGAAGACTAGGCTAGCTTGTTCGTTTAGATGTTTTTTTTTATGTTCTTATGATGTTCTAATGTTGCGTGTTGTGTTAATGTGTTAGTGTTAGTGTTGTGTTCATGTGTTATACGGCTTAGATGTTCCTAGATGTTTTGTTAATCTGATTCTTCTCCATCTCTGTTCAAATATAAATAAAAGTTTTCTTTAATGTGTTTGGAAATTACTTTTAATGATGTTAACTAGATGTTATAAATGGCCTAAACACATGCAATTAGTATAAACCCTATACCGTTTGACTTTAAGAATTATATAAGAATCTCCTCTGTGCAACAATTCACGTAGTCAGTCAATGATCAAACTAGTAGCATTAATATGAATTACCGTCCGAGCTGGTTAGACGAGGCAAGGCAGTTTTATTTGTATGGCCCGTTTTTCACAAACAGTTTGTCTCAAAGGGCTTTACATAGCATGAGCATCATAATAACAGCCTCTTCCCTTAAAACATCGCATCCACTGAGTAAAAACACCATCGCATCCACTGAGTAAAAACTCCCAGGAAAACCCTTTTAACGGGAAAAATTGCAGTTGGTGCAGAGGGATGGAGCTGTGGAGAATCTGTGGAAGCACAGAGACTGCGAGACGCCACGGCCAAACTACAAGGTAAGAAAGGTGAGGCGGCGGGGGGGGAGGGGGGGCTTAAATTTAGTTAAGAGTGTGTGCCTCTGACCCATGAAGAGAGCTGGTTCCAAAGTAAAGGAGCCCAGTAACATCAAGGCTCTACTTCCCAGTCTGTGAGATACTGGGAGTCACTAACAGACCTGCATTCTGGGAGCCAATAAAAACATAAGGGATGAGTCTCTGAATGACTCATTATTGTGCATTTAAAGATGTATATTATTACATTGTAGCATTATTTGTGTTTTGTCCTGGAATGACAATACAAGCATGAATGTGCATTTCAGAGAGAGTTTGCTTTGTATTCCACCTGGCATGTTATGAGCAAATTTATATAGGCTACTAAAGATCCATTTCAAAACATGTTCCAAGTAGGCCATAGGCCAAAGCATAATATATCCTGGAATGAGTGAAGCTTGCCTGCTGACATGTTAAAATGACTGTCACAACTACCATGAGCAAAGAGAAAAAACATTTGTTTATCGTGTAGGCTACAGTAGCCTATTCCTCATAGCTCTCATGCTGTGAGGAAATCAACATCCCTTGATCGCAGCTCCTGTCATGTGAACGCGCACAGAGCGCAAAGCTCAGAGCCGGACAATGACCACCGTCGTCATACCATACTCTGACGGGGGCTTTAGGTTTTGTTGAGCCGAATTATGAACACAGAGCCTGGAAATGTTGAGCCTCCGTCATAGTAAAGCCCTCAGGTCTACTCTGCATGTATTAACTGTGGCTTTACATCAACTGCACTGAAGTCATCATAACTTCATAAGTTCTCATTTTCAAATTATTATGAATACTATTATTGTTATTTGAAGCCCTGTCAGTCTTGACTGTGGGTGGTGTGGTCCTCTGTGTCTGCTAGTGTCTATAATACAGTAATATTTTTGTCGACATTATCAAACGGAAGAACTTTTATTATGAAGAGCACAGGGCAATGAAGCACGCTAGCCAATAAGAGGACCCGCCCACCGGCGGAAACCAGATATTGAGTGGTAAACTCGTTTCGCTTAGTAAGAACCAAAAAACGAATAAACGAACTGAAATTTTGATTTTCGTTTTCTTGTCAAAACGAAAAAACGAAAAAACGGCTTGTTTTCTGGTTTCTGCTCGCGTCAATTATTCCCAAAAAACAGAGTAGTAAAACGTACCTTGCTCATTCACTCACTCACTATTCCTTATATAGTGTTCATGATATAGTGCACTATATAGGGAACGAACAAACGAGAATTCGCAGCGAGCTCCTCAGTCTCGCGTGATTATTTAGATCTCGCAAGTTCACAGCGTGGAATAGGGGATTATCACGCTGATACGTAGTACTTCCGCATTCGGTGTTCATTGTGCACTGTGACATCCGGTGAACCACTCATCACTCTGGCGAACTGATGATGGAGGACCGGCAGTTCACTTTCACGACATCCCTGGTAAATGTACCCAAAGTCACGTTTTCTGAAGTTCACAGACTTACCGAACAACACTCCATAACAGCCCGCTCCAAACTGGACAAGGGATTGTTTATTTTTTGAGAAATATAACGACTACGAATGCGAGTGTCTGCTAGCTAGCTTACGCTAGGTAGGTTGGCTTATGCTAACGTCTGTTTGGCGTCAGCTCAGTCTGGAGGGATGAAATGATAAGAGATGAAAAATAAGGTAGACATGTACTTCTTTGGTACATATATGAATGTGTATCTTCAGCAGAAAGTGAAATGAATGTGAAATGAACTGAATGAATAAAGGAACTGAAAGAATAAAAGGATTTAATTCATTCTCTTTTTCTGAGTACATCATTTACTACATTATATATTCACATTATTTTGAATACTTTCAGGATGGACTTACTGGACTTTAAAATTGATTATAGATGAAAGACTTCTCATTCAATTACATTACATGTCATTCAATATATACAAAGTTTTCAGTGTACAAAATTACAGCTCCGGAAAAAATGAAGGGACCACTCCAAATGTTCAGTGCCTCTCGTTTTAATATTTATATATTATATTTAATATTTATATGTACATGTTTGAGTAGAAACACTATTCAACAGGAATGTAGCCTTTTAAATCAAGTGGTCCCTGGAGGTTGGTCATCACACAGCAGACGGTCCACAGCTGATTGACTGTCGCAGACAAGGTGAAAGGACAGTGCGTTCCCAGATGCGGTATTCCTTGACTCTGCCTATTGCTCTTTCTACGAGGATTCGAAGTCGAGTGATTGCTTGTGTTTTCAGAGCATCCTCTTCAGTGAACTGCGCAGTGGTTAGAGATAAATTAATTAGTAATATTATTGTGAGTGCTTCAGTCCATCTTAAACATTTGTCAGCATATCTTAATGGTCACATTTGGGTCAAAGTTTAAATTTGAAATGTTCATTCCTTTCATGCCAACCTGTCATCTTGAAGGGTGGTATAATCAGCGTTGCCCCACGATCAGCTAGTGGCTTCTCGATGGTGAAACCCTTGTCTGCCATGCAGCCATCTCCTGGCTCCAGTAAATCCAGCAGTCCACTTCGTTCAGTCAGCTCTGGGTCGGAGATGGAGCCGGTGAAGAGACATGACACAAAAGTCACAGCACTACAAGGGGCAATCCCAATCAAGGCCTTAAAGGTTGTTGTGTTCTTGTAAGATGATGTTCGGGTGATTACCCGAACATCTGGACTGTACTGCACAAATTATCTTGGCATGGTGTTCTTGACTTGCAGTTTACTCATCCAGATGGGGAGGGAGCCAAGGAGCAGGTAACGGTAGTTGGCCCACGGTATAACAACATGGGAGACAGTGGACACACTGACCTGAAACATGTCAGCCAGCACCTTCTCTTGCAGGCCTGCAGCAACCTGGCAGCAGAAGAGAAAAAACTCAACCAGTTGCAGTCTACACGTTGGACTGGGAGAAATGGGTTCAAATGTTTGTTTCTTTTTCTGAGCTTTCGACCAATAAACCAACTTGGAGGCAGATGGTTGAATAACCTCCCAGAAGTCACAAAAAACATCTCTTGACGTGAATCTGGTGTAAAAAAGGATGTCCGCGTCTGAGACACAGAATCTGTGAAAATGCACTTGAACCACTTTCAGCTGTGACAGCTCTCATCAGCGCCTTGACTGTTTCTTCCAATTGCTGTATGTTTACAACAGCAGTATCCAGTGCACCTGTATGAGATGAAATTAAAACATCTAACCCAGATTTTGGCTGTGACTTGCATATTGGAAGCAGTTTGGACCTCTAAAGAAATTGCTTTTTGTAGCTCAATATTGCTTTTAAATTTTGCTTTTTATAGCTCAATATTCACCTTTACAATTAATTAAGTAAGATATAAAATGCAACATTTGTACTTGTGATGAAGCTTTTCACATTGTGGTTTGGTCAAATGCTGGGACATTAATAAGACTAAACATGTTGTGCCTGAGTTCTGAAAAGTTGACCTACCTCCTCGGTATAACCTACTAATAGCCCATTCTGTGATTAAACCATAGGTAGTACATCCTGTCAGGTAGGTGGTTTAAGAACAGTATGGGGTAATAGTAAGCCAATATTTCAGAACACTAACAAACACTGACAAACCTGGTTTAGGAGCAGAACCGAAATCATGTTCTGTCATCACCACCGAAGCTGAGATCTCCTCCATCGGCTCTTATTCACAGGGCAGCGGTTGCTCCAGAGGAAGGGATGGGTGAACGTCATGGCCTAAGCGAGTTGATGCTCTTTTATAAACAGACCCCCTTCTTGGCAGTCCCCAGTTGTTCCACTGGAAACGGGAGTGTAAAGACCCGATTTTCAGTCGCTTGGTGTGACCCCGGTTGGTTGCTAGTTGTAGCGTTTGTAGTCTGATTCACTAGTGCCGGCTACAAACAAACGTGCTAACTTGTTTTATTTTAAAGTTTGGCCCTTCATCCCGGCGAACCGCTTGAATCCACTTCTTCCTTAGACTAATTTCAGTCGGGAATCCATGAAAATTTAAGTAGGGTTGGTGTTGTTTGTTAGATGTACAAAGTGGTACAGAGAGCAGTGACATCTCGCCTTTGTTTCAGCCATGGTGGAAGTGCGCCGGAAGTGTTCATGCACAACGAAGACAAATCCCGCCACCGGAACCAGGAAGCGTGATAATCCCCCAGTCTCGCGATATTACCTCTGGACTGGAGACATGGTCATGGCGGAGCTAACCGCAGTCCTGAGGAGGAACCGACCGGGGACCAAAGCCACGGTAATGGGACCAGTACCCCCGCTTGAGGGACACTCTAGACCCGGTACAATCCGTTGTTTAAACTCTGTGGCGGCCGGGGGTAAACGGGGTTCTGAGGCATGGATCCCGTTGACTTGGCTCTTATGCTAACGGTGCTAGCCTGAAGTTACACACGACCTCCACTTGAGACCCGTTTTTCGAAATGAAAACCTATTATTTATCGCGCAAAACTACCCCAAAACGTACTATTGAATCAATATAACCGTACATGGTCAGTTCTCCTCAGATAAACACGTAAGCTCCAGCTAGCTCTTTAGCCGTGCAGCTGTCATCAGGTGACAGCTGATTCCCCAGACTAGCACAACGCTAGCCAGTAGCCACTGAGGCAAACCGGCTAACTATGGGATCACTATCTAACTATGGGATCTCTAACTAACTATGGGATCACTAGCTGACTATGGGATCACTAGCTGACCATAGGATCACTAGCTAACTATGGGATCACTAACTAACTATGGGATCACTAGCTAACTATGGGATCACTAGCTGACTATGGGATCAATAACTAACTATGGGATCACTAGCTGACTATTGGATCACTAGCTGACTATGGGTGCACTAGCTGACAATGGGATCACTAGCTGACTATGGGATCACTAGCTGACTATGGGATCACCAACTAACTGTGGGATCACCAACTAACTATGGGATCACCAACTAACTATGGGATCACCAACTAACTATGGGATCACCAACTAACTATGGGATCACTATCTAACTATGGGATCACTAACTAACTGTGGGATCACTAGCTGACTATGGGATCACTAGCTGACTATGGGAACACTGACTAACTATGGGATCACTGACTAACTATGGGATCACTGACTAACTATGGGATCACTAACTAACTATGGGATCACAAACTAACTATGGGATCACTATCTAACTGTGGGATCACTATCTAACTGTGGGAGCACTAGCTGACTATGGGATCACTAGCCGACCATAGGATCACTAGCTAACTATGGGATCACTAACTAACTATGGGATCACTAGCTGACTATGGGATCAATAACTAACTATGGGATCACTAGCTGACTATTGGATCACTAGCTGACTATGGGTTCACTAGCTGACTATGGGATCACTAGCTGACTATGGGATCACTAGCTGACTATGGGATCACCAACTAACTGTGGGATCACCAACTAACTATGGGATCACCAACTAACTATGGGATCACCAACTAACTATGGGATCACCAACTAACTATGGGATCACTATCTAACTATGGGATCACTATCTAACTGTGGGATCACTATCTAACTGTGGGAGCACTAGCTGACTATGGGATCACTAGCTGACCATAGGATCACTAGCTAACTATGGGATCACTAGCTGACTATGGGATCACTAGCTGACTATGGGATCACTAGCTGACTATGGGATCACCAACTAACTGTGGGATCACCAACTAACTATGGGATCACCAACTAACTATGGGATCACCAACTAACTATGGGATCACCAACTAACTATGGGATCACTATCTAACTATGGGATCACTAACTAACTGTGGGATCACTAGCTGACTATGGGATCACTAGCTGACTATGGGAACACTGACTAACTATGGGATCACTGACTAACTATGGGATCACTAACTAACTATGGGATCACGAACTAACTATGGGATCACTATCTAACTGTGGGATCACTATCTAACTGTGGGAGCACTAGCTGACTATGGGATCACTAGCTGACTATGGGATCACCAACTAACTATGGGATCACCAACTAACTATGGGATCACTATCTAACTATGGGATCACTATCTAACTGGGATCACTAACTAACTGTGGGATCACTAGCTGACTATGGGATCACTTGCTGACTATGGGATCACTGACTAACTATGGGATCACTGACTAACTATGGGATCACTAACTAACTATGGGATCACTATCTAACTGTGGGATCACTATCTAACTGTGGGAGCACTAGCTGACTATGGGATCACTAGCTGACTATGGGATCACCAACTAACTATGGGATCACCAACAAACTATGGGATCACCAACTAACTATGGGATCACTAACAGACTATGGGATCCAGTGTTTCCCGGAGGATTTTTTTCAGCAGCGGTGGTGTGGTCCCCGAAACCCTCTAGGGGGGTCCGGGGGGGCGAAATGTTTTTGTACCCTTTACATTGGAATGCATGAATCTGGTGCACTTTGAGAGGAGAATATGCACTTAAATCCTATTCAAACAGTCCTGTGTATTACTGTAGATGGGATTAATGGTGTTGTAACTTTGCCTTTTGTGTCTTCATTTACAGATTTTTATATTTTTGTATAGTAATATTCACACAAAAAATGCCACAACGCAAATATAATTTGCACAATTTATTTACAGATTTTTGCCTAATGCTTAAACACTAAACATGGTTGCTATGCCCAAAGCATGACTGTTTTTTTACATAAGACACTTTGTTCAAAAATGTCCTTAGGTTTTTTCCCTGCATTTATGCTAATGACCACATGCTTACAGGCGATTAGCATAAATCCCTAACTAAAATACGCGATGAAAACAGATTTTATATGGCAATAAAGAACAACATCGGATCTAACGGTATGGATTCATTTTTCAAAGTTCCCGAAAATACCTAGGCTATAAATTCCTGACTGGATATAAGCTCCTGTAAAGGCTATGAGTGATCCCAAAAAGAGCGACAACACCTAGGGCCCGACCGATTCATCGGCCTGCCGATTTAATCGGCCGATTATAGCCTTTTTGAAAATAATCTGCATCTGCCAAAAAGACGCCGATTACAACCGATTTTTTTTTATATTTTTTTTTTAGAAATGTTATTGCGCTTAGTATCCTGCAGATTGCACTCCTACTCGCCTAGCTAACTAACAACTTTAGCTGGAGTAAAAAAGAGGAGATTGAATTTTACCGTACAACATGAAAGCACGCTCGCTCAGGCAGCTGCGCGCTCACCTCACCAATGAACACAAGACGCGTTGTTTGAGCATGTTGTGCCTGTTTTTCTTTAGGTCCCAGGCCATGGTAATTTGTTATACTGTAGTCTCTAACGGTGAGACCATACTGCTCAGCACGCACGTGTTAGTCACTGCTCACGAGCGCAGCACATTGGGAGTTAGTTAGTTATTTTACATTTTACATTACACTCATTTTTGACTGTAAATGTATTCTAAAACACTAAAAGGTTCTGCATTCAATTCACATATTCATCAAAAGTGTTTAAAGTATATTTAAGGTATCAAAAACTATGTTTTATATGCTTTTTTTTTTTTTTTTTAATCGGCCGATTAAATCGTAATCGTAATTTTTCTCTGAAAATAATCGGCATCGGCACTCAAAAATCAATATCGGTCGGGCCCTAACGCACACACACACATAGGCCTACACACACACACACACAATACTAGAGGAAAAACGGCACTGAGGTTGCGGTTTATCGATACAATAAAATGATTGGGCTCAGAGGGTTTTTAACACTGGTGGTCATGTTGCGACACATTTTAGCAACTTACTTTCTCTCTGTCTGTCTGTCTGTCTCTCTCTCTCTCTCTCTCTCTCTCTCTGTCTGTCTCTCTCTTTCCTTCTTTCTTCGATCTTCCGCTTCACTCGCTACTGCTAGAATCAATGTAACTTTGCAACCGTGTAGGGTAGCCTACTGCCAACAACTGCCATACTCGCTGTGTATTTTTCTTCTTTGATGTTGGTTACGTGACGATGTGCTGCGTGCTGCGCAATTGACATTATGCGCGGCGCTGTACATTTTCTAAAAGGAGCTACGTAAAAAAAAAAAAGAATTAGGAGCAGGATTTTTATTGCAGTGGCGGAGAAAATTCAGCAGCGGCGGCGCACCGCTGCTGTGTGAACGTGGGGGAAACACTGGGATCACTAGCTAACTATGGGATCACTAGTTGTTTAGTTAACTAGGTGACCCCCTGGTTGTGGGTTGGGAGGATGCGTTCGCTCACTGCTCTGTTGTCCCCGGTTTCAGGACTTCTACAACTGGCCGGAGGAGTCCTTTGAAGACATGGACAGCACCCTGGCTGTGCAGCAGGTAACCAGCACCATAAACTCCACCCTTAACACCACCCTAAACATCACCCTAAACATCACCCTTCCTCCACACCCATGCATCCAATAGTGCATGACATGCAACATACATTAACGTTTACATTTACACTGTTTATCAGACGCTTTTATCCAGAGCGTCTTACAATAAGTCCATTTGTCAGAAGAAAGAGAAACAACGATATATCTCTGTGGGTACAGTAAGGATGTTCATAGAACCAGGTGCCAAGCACTAACCATCACTAGGTTAACCCTTTCCCCGTATACAACAAAGACAGCTAGGATAAGATGCTACCACGCTAAGTACTGTTTTTAAGTGACCGGACGTACAAACATACAATAAGTGCATACATTAAAGGTTGGGTATGGAATTCTCTTTTTTGGCTATTTTTGCAAAATTACTTGAAATCCTTATCATAACCCACTTACAGCCACTGAGTTAGAAGTACTGACATGAACATTAAACAAGTCAATCATCTGTGGAACCGGCAGGGCTCGAAAAACTCCAGCCAATGATTTCCAGAACCACCGAGTTGCATTGGACAGTAAGTACGTCAATCAAACGGTCATACTGCACTCCCCCTCCCCCCGCGCGACCCCTTCGTGCACATACTCAAAGCTCGTGACCCAGAGCAAGCTTCTGTTGGTTGTTATCCTGCGGTAGCTACTGGAGCTAGCTAACTATGTTGTGTATTTTCTGTTGGCGTTTCGCAAATCCCATACCCAACCATTAAGTGCCAGGAATTAAAAACATACATAAGTGTGTGCATTAAGTGCGAGGACGTATAACATACAATAAGTGTGTACATTAAGTGCTAGGATGTACAAACACACAATATTAGCTTAAGGCATAACATGCAACATAAAGGGCTGCATTCCAGCACCTCTCCCGCTATGCTAGGTCGCTCAGACTCTGTTTGCCTCCCAGTACATACAGCAGAACATCCGGTCGGACTGTGCCAACATCGACAAGATCCTGGAGCCGCCGGAGGGCCAGGATGAGGGGGTGTGGAAGTACGAACACCTCAGGTACGGAGGGAGAGCACAAACGCATGCCAAATATAAAAATGAGTGCCGTCAGGCCATTAAAATATTGAATCGTAGTTCATCATAGTTAACTCGCGATTAATCACACATTATTTTCTATTCTAAATATCCCTTGATTTCGTGCTGCTAGCCTTTAAGTGAGATCAGAGAGTGTTGAAAAGGACAGTCAGAAGAGAGACCCGCTGTGAATTCAACCCGGTCCACTTGACATCGGGTAGGTGCATGACAGCGGTAGGCCTACCGTAAAACTTCAATAGCCCGGGCTTTAATTTGTGTCAATCACTGAACTTTCGAACAAAACTCTTGCTCAGCAAAGACAGGAAATACTATAACATTTATTATTTAAACCACTATGAATATTCCTACCGTACGTAGGCGTATACACATTACCAGGCTCTCGACTAACGCCTACACCAGGGATTCAAATTAACCACGTCCCGTTGTCCCGGGGACGTAATTAATTGTCATCGGGAGGATTTTTATTCTCTCTCGGGTCGACCTCGAGACGAAGAGAATTTTGTGGGCACTGACTAAATTTTTTTGTTTAAGTTTTCAACACTTTCTGCGAACCAGAACGTGTTTGCGGTCGGTGGAAAATTCTTATTGAATGGAAAAAGGACTGCGCTTCGTTCAATTGGCTGGCGCGCTCGCGTTTGTGTTGTTCAGAGTTCTTGTTGTGTTGTGAGTCAGAGGGGGTAAAATCCCCCGTTCGTCATGGCGCGGGCTTTCTTGGTTCACTGGAGAAGGCGGGGCTGCGCACGGAGTCTAGACCTCTGAATCATTTTCAAAGTGGACCGGCCCACCGGGAGACCTCCCGATCTCCAGCCTCTGCTGCAGAGCGAATTAAAATCGCCGGCAGAACGGCCTGGGGGTCTAACACCGTCATATATATAAATTTCATATATATATATTTATTAGAGCTGTCAAGCGATTAAAATATTTAATCGTGATTAATCGCATTAATTTCATAGTTAACTCACGATTAATCGCAAATTATTTTTCTATGCTAAATATCCCTTGATTTTTTTGTCCCATAATTCTTCTCATTTTAATTCTCTTATCAACATGGTGAAGTGCAT
This sequence comes from Gadus morhua, assembly GCF_902167405.1. Lineage (NCBI taxonomy): Eukaryota > Metazoa > Chordata > Actinopteri > Gadiformes > Gadidae > Gadus > Gadus morhua. Next base: position 1,948,638 of record NC_044054.1, read on the forward strand.
CGGCTTGCCTTGTGCAAATGATTTTTTATTGATAACAACATTGGCATATACTGATCAAAACAGGACGATACAAAAAAAGAGCCTATAGTGCAATTAAACGACTGCTTTGAACAAATGTAATTTGAACATAGCAGTCAGGCTACTGCTTCTTAGTTTTGAGCCAAAATGTTTTTTTGTTTTTTTTTAATAAAAAATAAATAACGCCGTTAAAATAAAAAATTGAACGCCGTTAAATTTAGTTTGCGTTAACGCCGTTAATAAAGCGTTTAACTGACAGCTCTAATATTTATATATATATACATAGCATTTCACATTAATCGCAATTATTACACGGGTCTTCTCGATGCCATGGAACGCTCCGTTCACTTGCATGGGCCCTTCACAACTTCGGGCGGTGAATTATATTTGATAATTCACTGTTGCAAAGTATAATCATGAGTATAATTGGCCGCTGTCAAGGAAAACAACAGATTTTTCGCCTCTAATGACGTCTTTGGTATCACTCCGCAAGTACCGGTAACTTTTCAACCCCAGCGTCTTCGGTTGCTCAGCGACGTCATCGTCTTTGGCGGACTATTTCTCTGCTGATCAACACTACGAATGCTGGTATCAAATAAATTGTAAAAAAGACACACCATGTGAAGTTATTTTTTCGTTTTGGCAAGTAGCCGTTTCATAAGTGGGATAATGTAGAGAACATCGCCAGTCATGATTGAAAATAAGCTCATTCAGGGCGTAGCAATTTTCACCCTGTCTGGGCTTATTTTTTCCCGATAATTACCGGCGTTCTATGCATTATCCCATATATATCCCACTGCTTCGGGTTTGCCTTTGTAGGCGCATTGAGAGGAGCGGGCGATTCCGCTGTAAGTGCATGTATGATACGCAGGTTCATCCAATAAGTGGTAGTGTACCCGCGCACCATTGGCATGTATGCGCGCTTGTCTCTGTGTGCGCACTTGTCTCTGAGTGTGAAAGAGTGACAGGGAGATAGAGTGCTACGCGGAGATGAATGAACGGAACGATATTTATATTTCAAAATCGCTTAAAAAAAATAAAAGATCATAATCAATTTTTGGCGCTCGGTGTTGATTTTGTGGCGCTGCTCACACATTGTTCTATGTATGGGAGACTCTGCTCCCGAATGTTTTTATGAATGAAGACACCAGCATGCATTCACGTCTCTTGAGTGTAGGCTACAAGCGCGATTAACTATTTACAAGTAACTCTGGTCTCTCTCGTAGATCGCATCTTTCAACGTCTTTTTTTAATGCGACTGCATTTAATGCGACTGCACCTTCTCTTACATGATCAGCAGCTCGCGGATTCCTTTCTTTTCAGTTAGAACTGCTAATGATGAGATGCTACGTTGTCTCTTTGGAGACAGCGCATCATCACCTCTACCCAAGCACCCCCCTTTGAACCGCGGAACCGTCGCATTTACATCAGAATGAAACCCAATAAACCACCAATGTGTGCAGTGTCCGGGAGGGTCAATTGGGGTTCTAGCTCAAGCAGGCAATTTACCTCGGGCAGTGTAAACGTGCGGACCGTGCGGCGAAAAAGGCGTGCATAAGATGTTGGGCTGAACGATCTATCGTTTTCGACCGAAAATCGCGATCTCAAGCATTACGATTTTGGGATCGTCAAAGCTGCGTTTTTTTTTAATTTTTAATTTTTTTTTATTTTTTATTTTTTATTTTACAAAAGTGCAATTATTTTGATGCTGATGAGCCATTGAAGCAAGTTTACTTAAGAAAGAGGGCTCCCTTTTTATTTGACTTTTTTGGTTGTTGTTTCTTAGGTACTTGAATAAACAGTCTTGCATTTGAAATCTGTTGCCAGCAGTTTTCATTATTGCATTACCTTAATGGAATTCATTGGTTATATTAATTTATACTGAAACTTGATTTAAAGAAAATAAATCGTGGTTGAAATCGAAACCGCAATCTACCAGAAAAATCGCAATTTCAATTTTTTCTTAAAATCGTTCAGCCCTAATAAGATGGCATATTAGGCAGTCTCGCGCTGCTTGAGCGGCAAGCAGAGCGAGAGCCTGCTGCTCTGCGACCACAGGCGCAAAACTGTGGTCACGTAGACCACAGTTCTGCGACTGAGGGTGTTGCTTGTCATCTGGAAATAAATATATTATTTCAGTGAAATAATGTATTGTGTTTTAATATATTATCAGTAGGCAACAACTCAAAATGTAAAACGGTGGGGAAAAAAGGTTTATTTTAACCCCTGCAGTGATGTTGCTAGGTACGCGTCCTGCGTCCCTGATGAATTAAAATCTGAAAGGACGCACTAAACTCACTATCCATGCGTCCCGGGGACGCATCTCATTTTCCCCATGAAAAACGATACATTGTGAACATTAAACAACTCGTGTTACACACAGTAACTGGCCAAAGAAACCTTCTTGTGAGCAGACCGGACAAGCGCTGTTTCAACCCTCTGCGCATCTACTCGGCGTAGACGTGATCCCCTGTACAAAGTATCGCAACATGCTAATTTAGCCGCTACCAAAACAACTAGCTCGTCACCGCTGATTTCATTTCAACAATTAAAAATACGAACTTCATAGTAAATAAACCCACGTTTCCACTGCTCGATGCTGTGCTCATTCGTGTCGATTATGTTGTAACGTTTAGGGGACGTGCTGTTGAACATACATTAATATATCCGTTTATTATAACCATATCATACCACCATCTACCATCAAGGAGTTTAACACTATTAATTTAATTTAAGAAATAGAATAATAATAAAAAAGAAACACATTTTTTAAACTGGGGAGTCGGGACCCATTGAATTTCTCAGGGACCCACCCAACTCGCCACCTGTGACAACATCACTGCCCTGACGCGCGCACACGCGCACACGCACGCACGCACGCACGCACGCACGCACGCACGCACGCACGCACGCACGCACGCACGCACACACACACACACACACACACACACACACACACACACACACACACACACACACACACACACACACACACACACACACACACACACACACACACACACACACACGGATCATTAATATTTATTGATATCGATACCATTTTCGATCCTCCTTAACGATCCGAGTCTTTATCGATACTTTTCTATTAATTGGTGGAAATACGACGTGTTTTTAGTGATGAGGAAAATATTTAGGAAATAAATAATTGTATTTTAAATTAAATATGTAATTCTTAATGAATATTGACATCAGTAGTTTTAATTATATATACTAAAATGATTAGAGCACTATACAATTGTATTAGTAATACAAAAACATGAGTAATACAGTATTACTCATGTTTCTCACCAAAAGCTCAATTTACCGTTTCTCTGTTACATTTGAACGCATCATGATAACCGTCGTTTTACTGAGCCAACCTCAACACATCACGCAGCACATCTGAAACTTTATTTACTTTTTAAGATAACTAGCTGGTATGCTACCGATTACAACACCGTTTTCACGATTGGATTACTATTTTTAACTGACGGGACTATAGCGACAATGTCTGTGTGTGCGATTACCGTTCGTACTTTGAGGGGATGATTAAGACAGGCCCCTCTGTGGTGCGACAGGAGACGGAGGAGACAGTCGAAGGTACTGCATTTGGCCTTTATTTCATGCCCAATGCTAATGTGCTCGGCCATTGAGGTTGTGTTCCCCCCTTTACAATAAATGATTTTCGCCCTTTTCAGCCATCTTCGCAAAGTTAACCGCCAGACTTCACTTGTTTTACTTGTAATACATGTTTGCCGTGACGCGACTCGAGGGACACAACATTACGTTACAGGACATACGGGACAAAAAAAAATAAAAAATTAGTGGTATCGATTAGCCCAAACGTTAATGATTTTCGGGTTTTGAAAAAGTGGAACCGGGTCCTTGATGGAACCGGGTTTCGATCCACCCACACACACACACACACACACACACACACACACACACACACACACACACACACACACACACACACACACACACACACACACACACACACACACACACACACGCGAGATGGAAATTAACTTTTTTGCCCACCAGCCACTGTGGCAGGTAGATTTAAAAATCTACCAGCCACTCATCTTTTTTACCAGCCACTTTTTATACGCTATATATTTTTTTTAATATATGCGTACATTTTAAACAATATAACAGTAACAATAGATCAGAAAAGTGTTTTTCATACACATCATTTTTTCCATCAGAACTGATTCTTACTGTAAGTAGGTGCTACCAAGGAACTGAGTTGAAAATGTTACAATCTTACCGCATATGATAAACAATACACAGGTATCTGCCATGTTAAGTCATGTTTATGTCAAAGGTGTTACGATGACAAGTTTGGGGATAATTCATCTATACAAAGTTTTTCAGTAAAAAACAAATTGACATATTAATAGAGATGTCCGATATTATCGGCCCACCGATATTATCGGCCCGATATTAGCATAAAAATGTAATATCTGTCAATATCGGTATCGGATTTTTTTTGCCTTAAAACCGATTTTTTTTTTTTTTTTTTTTTTTTTAATTTATTTATAGCTCAAATAAATGTTTTCAAAATTGTGCAGTGCACATTGTAATTGACTCATATTTGTGCATTTATTCAATTAAGGTTATTGAGTTTTAGTTAAAGAAACATACTGCTATGTTGCACATAGTTGTTCAGGTACAATGTTTTATCATTTGTGAAGTCAAGTTTGCCCTATTTGTTGTGGGCATTGTCAAGATTATCTCAGGGAGAGTAATCCAAACTGTTGTCTGAGAACATTAAAAAAAAACAAAAAAACATGGCACTTTTCCCTTAAATTAAGTTGAAATATTTTTCTTATTTTGCACAGACAATGTTAACATTTGGAAAGCCTTGTTGCATTCAAGAATGCATCCAGTGGGGCATCACAATAACATTAAGCATGTTGTGTTAATTCCACAACAGGAGATATGTAATGTTACCTAAATTAGGTTTGAGGAAAAATAACCCAAATATCGACATCGGTATCGGCTGATATCGGAATCGAAAATTTAGAGTTGGACAATATCGCATATCGGATATCGGCAAAAAAGCCAATATCGGACATCCCTACATATTAACAATAAAACAACATGCATGGCTACACCATCATAAGTCAATAGGAACATTTGTTTTTTTATGTTTACATGTGACTGCATAGAAATGTGTCCACAGACGGGGTGACTAACGTATGATAGTAAGCATTATTGGCCCTTAACACTAATATTCAGAAAAAACACTGCCTCAAAAGGCTATTGGCTTAAGCAATACAAGTAGAGGCATATATTTGAACTTTATACCTTGAACTTTTAAACGTTGCAAACGTGCAAAAACATAATTATATATATTTATGAGGCATTCAGTCCAATGCTGAAAACATATCGGTGGCATTCAGTAGGCCAATGCTGTGGCAAAGTGTGTAAAGTATGACTAAGTGTTTTTCTGTTCAACAGATAGAATGTTATCAATCCCCTGTAGGAGAAATTTGTTAATTTTTGTCATTATTGTTTTGCCTATAAAACAATAATGAAAAATTGTTAAAAAAATAAAAACAAAACACGACGGTAACTGAGTAAGTCAAACCGTCCAATCTGAAGGCTCTACATAACCACTCCCCCTACTCACTTCCACCAATGCAAAGCGAACAGAACTGAGTAGGGGAGGGCGTAGCCTAACTAGTTTGTGAACGACCCAGAGAAACGCAACGCAAAATTCAATTTGAACATGTATGAGGCTTTAATAAAATCCCGGACGATTTTGAAATTCCAACACACATTTTTTAAAAGTGTTGATTCCTACATGTTAAATAGCAGCCCAAATTGGTGGGCGCTATCCTGGTAATTTCCAGGATAGCGTGTGAGCGTGTGCATGGGATGAATTGCGTGTGTCTCACGTCGAATGCGTGGACTTGAGAGCCATGTTACTGGTATATTATCCAGGATGTTGACAGTCGCAGTTCAGCAGAAGAGGCGTAGAAGAAGAAGGGGGCCGGATGTTGACAATAATGGTTGTGGAACTGTGCAGCGCCGTATAACGAATGTTTTAAATAGGCAAATCTGAACGGACCTGACTGGAAAGTATTACCCGACACAGTGGCGGGTGAAGTGACACAATTCACCCGCCACCATACAAATCCACCCGCAAATGGCGGGTGGCGGGTGTTAATTTCACACACACACACACACACACACACACACACACACACACACACACACAGACACAGACACAGACACAGAGAGAGAGAGTGGCGGAGTGGTAATCGGGAGTATTCCCGGTGGGCCGTTAACATTTCGGCGCGGTCGGGCTGATTACTGCGGGATAACAATATTGCGTTTATAAAAGTTCCTTGCAGCGCCGTCCGGCAGCCTGAGCTGTGCTCCCGCAACCTCTCACTCCGCATTGAACTCTCGAACAGAGTGACACACAAACACAAACATCCGCTCCGCATCCTTGCTTTTGCCCCAACAAGTTTTTGCGGCGTGCTTGTTATTTTGTTGCCTCTGTAGCTAGATCCGGTTTGGTGTTGTAGTTTTTCTAACGTGACTAGTTGTTGCTAGACAGCAGGTGAAAAAACAACATTGTTTGCCAAGCAAAAAGAGCGTTAGTCGGGCGATAAAAAAATTAACGCTGTTAAAATTGGTTTGCGTTAACGCCGTTAATAGCACGTTAAACTGACAGCAGCACTAATAAAAAATATAATTGTATTATTTATTTTCAGTCCACATTGGGCTGCTGAAGTAATTAAACGGTAGGTAATCCCCACTTGATCTGAGAAAGCTTATTTTTATTCTATACGTTAATTCATGGATCTATTTATTGATTGTATAAAAGGGCAAAAAGTTGCATTGTTATGAGTGAATGGCCATTTGATTAACTCATATATATTTTATGCTTTACCAAACAAAACCCCATTCACAAAACTGGTCTATAACCAGTTAACTGATCAATTGACTAGTCCACAACTTACGACACAGTAGTATTCACCTTCCGATTCATGAAAGCCTGCATTCATTTGTGATTGTTCCTCCTTATTTGGTATTTGTTTCACTGTACGAAAATCCCTGAATACTTGCTTGTGCAAATCTGTCCCTGAATCCCAGTAGAAATGTCGAGAGGTGCTTCAAATGCCTGTGGACTCCTTTGTGAAAACCTGAGGCTTTATCGTGACAAAACGACAACATACTGTAACCATAAAACGTTTGTGTTTTCAGGCAGTTCTGCTTGGAGCTTAATGGACTGGCGGTCAAACTACAGGTACACTTCAGTTTGATGTTTGTATGTTGTACATATGGGCGACCCGACCATCTAAGAGCACCACAGACTGCGGTTTATATAAATAAAGGCTTTTAGGAAAGCCTTTGGCTAAACTGCTATTTTAAACCTTATTCTCGTTTATGTAGCCTCTCTGTGCCCAGGTTTTTGTTTTGGTATATGCAGCCTCTCTCTGCCTTTAGTTTTCATGATGTTTCAGCTAGAGATGTCCCGATCTCATTTTTTAGCTCCCGATCCGATTCCGATATTTTCATGTTGCTCCCGATCCGATCCCGATATTTCCCGATACTGGATTTTCGATACTGATTTCCGTTATCACTTTTTGTGTTGACAAACAACATTTAATTTCCTGTACATTAAGAAATAGACAGGCATCCAAGCTGCGCTCAATAGCTTTTATTCTCTCACGTTAACATAACATAACATAAGCATTACTTGTAAACATAACATTAAGTAAAGTTTTGGTTACTTAACTTATTTGAGGCAACAAGTTTCCACCCTTTTTTCAAGTAAGCTTATTATTTTTTACAATGTGGGTGGGTAATAATAGTGTAATAGAGCTTCTTATTTCCTCCATCTTAATCTACTGCACTGACTTCTTCAGTTCAGTGCAGGTTTTGCTTAATGAAAACCAACATCTGCACCATCTCGGCTGACAACCGGTTCCTTTTCTCATCAAGGACATTCGCACTGCACTAAACAGTCTCTCACTGTCCACTGATGTACAAGGTGCACAAAGAAACTTTGTGGCTGTATCAGCCAGTGCGGGTCGCTGTGTAGCATGTGCCCGCCAGTAGTGTAGAGGATTCTCTGAACTTGGGATAGTTTGTTCAGCCAGCATTGAGAAGAGCCGTGTAATAATCCATAATAATGTAAGGTTTAGAAGTTAAATATTTGAAAGTTGTAGAATAAATTAATATAATTTATATTGGAGTTAATTTTTCTAGAAATGTACTTACAATGTTTAGTCAGTTAATCATTTACATATTTATGTCACACAATTATTACTTACATATTTACATATTTAACACAGTCAGGATATTCTGTTGAATCTGCCTCTCTGATTCCCTCACGTTTACCTCAGTCTTAATTCTAGCTTCTGATTGGTTAGTTCAGTCACGTGATGGGTCCGAACAAGGAAGTGTTTGAAAATAGTTTCGCGTCAACGCCGACAACGGCCCACCACTAGTGTGTGTGTGTGTGTGTGTGTGTGTGTGTGCGTGTGTGTGTGTGCGTGTGCGTGTGTGACATAATTCACCTACAGTATTTTGTTATGTGTTGTTCTTTCCACTGTCCCTTTAAGGATTACGAGCGTCTCATGACGTCACAGCCCGATGCAGGATTCGTTTACTTGCAGCACGTTTTGATTTCCTGGTTTCTCTAACTCAATAAACGAGTCACACAAATGTGTGCTCAACGTGCGAAATGATATCTCTCATTCAACGCAATTTCCACACATATATATATATATATATATAGAAAAAATATGGATAGATAAATATGTATCGGCCATGAAATTGAATGAGATCGGCCGATCCCGATCTACCTTAAAAACCCAGTATCGGGCCCGATCCGATCCGGGGATCGGGACATCCCTAGTTTCTGCCCTTTCCTCTTGTGCAATGTAGCACTTTGAGATCATTTGTTTGCTGTAATGTGCCTTATAAATAACATTTATTATTATTAGTATTATGACTAGAGTTTTCGCACACGCTAGACCCCTAGTTGTAATTAAAACCATAGCAATAATTTGGAAAGCCCAGTCGATGATGTAACACATTTCTGAGCGCATAATATAATAACATTTTGCCTATAATGTTACAACGTATAACATTCGTTCACCACAAATGACTCTTAAAAGCAGTGCCAACATTTAAATATTTTTGAACCATTCAGTGAACAAAAGGCAACAGGCTGATTATCATTCAGGGGGCCACTCAATGACATACAGAAGCGTCAACAACACGCCCACTGAAGTGGTGTGAGACTTTCTCCTCATTCACATACAAGGTAATTCACATTTCCTACAGAAAAATACTACCTCGGGGTAGTATATTCAGGAGAGTTAGGGCGCACTCACACCAGGCCTTCTGTACTGTGCCCAAGTCCATTTCACATCTGTTCCGTGCTCAAGAACGATTGCCCCCCCCCCCCCCCCCATGCGCTGGCCTGGGCTCACACTAGGCAATCTCAACTTGGCCTGAGTACAGTTCCTCGAGCTGCTGATCATGTGAAGCAAAATAAAGAATATGATTTTGCACTTGTAAATAGTTAATTGCGTTTGTAGCCTACACTCAGACTTATTCTTGCATGCGGGGTAGAAGGGTCGCATGGACTACACGTCATCCAGCTCAGGTTGCGTAGCCGTGCGTGTGTCGGCTCAGTAGCCGAAGTGTGCTCAGGCCACAGATTTGAACTGTACTCGAGTACGGTTGGCGTGCTCACACTAGGCAAACGATCTAGACTTTAGGGGCTCAGAGGTGTCAAACGGACTTGGGCACGGTACAGATGGCCTAGTGTGAGTGTGCCCTAATATTACATTTGAGCAACAAAGTGTAGTCTTGTGATGGACTCTATAGACATAATTCAGCATACTGTCTCATTGACGTTTTTTCGTTCTGTGTTATAGGGACACTGTCCCTTTTTAAGAATCACGTCACTTCTGTGTTGATAGGCTGGTGTGTGCGCTTCCGTGTATGTGTCGTTGCCTTTGTCTTGACGTGCGGTGTGTGTGTGTATTCGTGCGCATGTGCGTGTGTGTGCAGTGTGTGTATGCGGTGTGTATGTGCGTGCTTGCGGTGTATGTATGCGTTCGCGCGTGCTGTGTGTGTGGGCTGCAGTCTGCTTGAGTAACTTGAGTAACTGGTGCGACAGGCCTGCTATTATAGTAGTAAGATGAAAGTCTGTGTTTCCACAATTCCAACCTGATGATGCTGATCAATGTCCTACCGATTACACCGTGGGTAGAGTTGTTTGGCGACCACACACAGTATCGGCATTACCTCTGATACTGCATTATGAAACAGCAGCGGGTAGGGGCGAGCTATGCTCCCATCATATGACTAGCTCATTTAATAAATGACGCTGCGTTCGTTAGCGGTCGGGCACGGATGGTCAGAATGGGAAACATCTCCGACCAAACACCAAACGCAACTAAAAGAATGCAAAAGTATTATTCAAATTAAAGATTATAAATAGAATTGATCTAGTTCTGGAAAGAAAATGGTCTATTCTGTAGCGGTATGTGCTCGGTATAGAATAGAAAGCTTTATTGTCATTGTACAAGTACAACGAAATTCAATGAGCAGCTCCATACATGCACACATGTAATCGAATATAAATATATAATAATTACAAAAGCAATGTATAATATAAATAAAATAAATAAATAAAAAATTTAAATACACAGTAAAACTTAAATACACCGTAAAGACTACCAACAGACAAAAAAACATCAGTGCAGAACTGAGTTCAGTATGGTGACAGCTTTAGGAAAGAAGCTGTTTCTGAGTCTATTTGTTCTGGCATATATGTATATATGTATCGGCAGAGTACTGAAGTACAGCCGGCGGTATGGGGAAGGAGACGATGGCATTGAAAGGTCTCCAGGTGGAGCAGACCCCGGACCCAACGCTAACATGGAGGAGCTCATTCTGACGCGCTGTTCTCTCTCTGGCCACCAGGGGGAGTGCCACCCAGACACGTGCACCCAGATGACCGCCACGGAGCAGTGGATCTTCCTCTGCGCGGCGCACAAGACCCCCAAAGAGGTACCCCTTAGTGCCCTGAAGAGGCCTCCACCACCTTTAGATTAATGATGACCCCCAAAGAGGTACCCCTTAGTGCCCTGAAGAGGCCTCCACCACCTTTAGATTAATGATGACCCCCAAAGAGGTACCCCTTAGTGCCCTGAAGAGGCCTCACAAACCACCTTTAGATTAATGATGGCCCCCAAAGAGGTACCCCTTAGTGCCCTGAAGAGGCCTCCACCACCTTTAGATTAATGATGGCCCCCAAAGAGGTACCCCTTAGTGCCCTGAAGAGGCCTCCACCACCTTAGATTAATGATGGCCCCCAAAGAGGTACCCCTTAGTGCCCTGAAGAGGCCTCCACCACCTTAGATTAATGATGGCCCCCAAAGAGGTACCCCTTAGTGCCCTGAAGAGGCCTCCACCACCTTAGATTAATGATGGCCCCCAAAGAGGTACCCCTTAGTACCCTGAAGATGCCTCCACCACCTTTAGATTAATGAGGGTTAGGGTCTATTCTGAAGTCTGTGTGAGAGTGTGTCTGTCTGTTTGTGAGAGTGTGTGTGTTTCTCTGTGTGTTTGCGGTTTTGTGTGTGTGTGTGTTTGCGGTCTTGTGTCTGTGTGTGTGTTTCTCTGTGTTTGCAGTTTTGCGTGTCTGTCTGTGTGTCTGTGTGTTTCTCTGTGTGTTTGCGGTTTTGTGTGTCTGTGTGTGTGTTTCTCTGTGTGTTTGCGGTTTTGTGTGTCTGTGTGTGTGTTTCTCTGTGTGTTTGCGTTTTTGTGTGTGCATGTCTGTGTGTGTGTTTCTCTCTGTGTGTTTGCGGTTTTGTGTGTCTGTGTGTGTGTGTGTGTTTCTCTGTGTTTGCGGTTTTGTGTGTGTGTTTCTCCCCCAAAAGAGGTACCCCTTATGATGTCCTTCACAGTGGACATCTTGAGTCATTTAAAGTCATTTATCTAAACATTTGCGTACCATTGTATCCCCCCCCCCAGTGCCCAGCCATCGACTACACCAGACATACTCTGGACGGCGCAGCCTGCCTCCTGAACAGCAACAAGTACTTCCCTAGCAGGTAATCACAGCCCCGGCTCCCCCTCACTGAGTGTGGAGGTGTCCCTGAGCGAGACGCCCCACCCTGACTGCTCCTGACCAGCTGGCTGTCACCCTGAGGGGCGACTCCGCCGTCGGGGGGGGGGGGGGGAATCTGTGTCTGAATGGGTGAATGTGTGTCTGAATGGGTGATTGAGTGAATGTGGTCTAAATGTGTGTCTGAATGTGTGTCTGAATGTCGATTGCTAAAAGCGTTGGCAACGAATTTGGTCATCGATTCGTTGAGTTGCACGATTAATACGTCCCTCGTAGCGCGGCACTGTTTACAGCCTGCCGCCGACAGGTTGGTTCATGGTTCATGCACGCCCAAAGCGTGGTTTAGTGTGAGCGACCACCAAAGCACTCATTCCATTCATCTTTCTGTCGCCGTCTTAAAGGGTAAATCCGGTGTAAAATGGTTTTGGGATAGGTTTGGTATGATAACGAGTTGGAATGTTCGTTTTGGAGCAAAAAAGCACTTATAGACGCATTCTTCAGTTGGCTGTTTTTAGCCGATTCTACCAAAACGTAATCAACTTTATTGTTTATAAAAAGGACATTTTATACACAATACCATCAGTAGTTCACCCATCGACGCCATCTTGTATTTAAGACTCGATAAGTAGATTGACGAACACAGATTGTGCCATCCTTCAACCACACGCAATCTCTGTGTTCGCCAATCTACTTATCGAGTCTTAAAAACAAGATGGGGTCGACGGGTGAACTACTGATGGTATTGTGTGTATAAAATGTCCTTTTTAATAAACAATCTGTACACTTACACAAAGTTATCAATGCCTCGTTTTATATGTTAAGACCCTTGGAGCCTTTTAAGTGGTTAAAAATAGCGTATACCATAACACATGCCCCTATCGTTTATTGCGTTTTGGTAGAATTGGCTAAAAACAGCCAACCTAAGAATGCGTCTATACGCGCTTTTTGCTCCCAAACGAACATTCCAACTCGTTATTATCCTAAACATATCCCAGATCCATTTTACACCGGATTTGTCCTTTAACAGTAGTAAAATGATCAGTTCTTCCTCACCAGCGTCTCCATTTTTTTTTATCTACATGAGAAAGCGATCCTCGTGCTTTTGCAGGATTTCCGTATCTGATGTAACTGTGGATGCCCCAAGTGGAGACCTCCTCTATCATGTGTTCTGGCCGCGTAATGCTGCAGCAACGCTTGGTGCTACGGCAGGTCTAATCCAGCCCTAAAACCTAACGCTCATTCTTTGGCAGGGTGAGCATCAAGGAGTCTTCAGTAGCCAAGCTGGGCTCCGTGTGTCGGAGAATCTACCGGATATTCTCCCACGCTTACTTCCACCACCGGGAGATCTTCGACGCCTACGAGGTACAGACGGGGGCTCTGAACCCAATATAGTGTGTGTGTGTGTCTGTGTGTACCTTAGTGTGCACTGTGCATTGTAGGGCTGTCAACGAATATTCGAAGTTCGAATATTCGTTCGAAATGTATCCAACAACGCGAATTCGAACGTGAAAATTAGTATTCGAATGTGAAAAAACTCTCCCGCGGTACAAGCGCCTCTATCTGCTTTGTGAATGAGCCTCTGTCTGTTCGCGATGTCCCTCATAATATTCGAATGTGAAAAAAACACTCCCGCGGTACAAGTGTAACAGACTAGTATTGTGAAGAGCGAATGTATTTTATCCCCTCGGGGTTTCCGTACTTGGATATAGGTATTCCAGCTCTCACGCTGTGACTGGGTGACTTCTGATATGTACTAAGTAAACGAGACTATTTTCCCTTCCACGCTTGTGTCATTCTTGTCATATAAATATCTAAGTGCCAACGCTCGGTTACACAAGCGCCTATCTGCTTTGTGAGTGAGCCTCTGTTTGTTCGCGATGTCCCTCATAATATTTGAATGTGAAAAAACACTCCCGCGGTACAAGCGCCTAACTGCTTTGTGAATGAGCCTCTGTCTGTTCGCGATGTCCCTCGTTTTAAAGCAAGGAAATGCCCAGCAGGAAGCCGCGGCCCACCAGCACTCTCAACGAGACGGCGAACATATTCGAAGTTCGAATATTCATTCGAAATGTATCCAAAAACGCGATATTCGAATATTTCGAATTCGTGATTTTTTTCCAAACAAACATTCGAATGTCATTTTTGAGCAATTTTGACAGCCCTAGTGCATTGTATGTCCTGGCACTTGAATACAGTACTTGGCATAGTGAACCATCTTACCCTAGCTATCTGTGTTGTCTACGGGGAATGGGTTAACCTAGTGATGGTTAGTGCTGGCACTTGGTTCTATGAACATCCTCACTGTACCCACAGAGGTATATCGTTGTTTCTTCCTTCTGACAAATGGACTGATTGTAAGACGTTCTGGATCAAAGCGTCTGATAAACCCCCTCAATGTAAACGTACATGTACATTAACAAGATAACCATGGGATCACTAACTTTACTAAAACGTTCCTCCTCAGAACGAGACGTTCCTGTGCCACCGCTTCACGCGCTTCGTCATGAAGTACAACCTGATGTCCAAGGACAACCTCATCGTGCCCATCATGGAGGAGGAGTCCCAGGCCAACGAGGAAGAGGAGGAGGAGGAGGAGGAGGAGGGGGGGGGGGGCCGCGCAGGAGGACCCCGTCGCCGCCGCCGATGACTGAGACATCGTCGCCCACGACGACGACACTTCGCCGACACGCACTTGTATCTGAAACCTCGAAATCGTCGGCGAACGGCGGTTTCGGCGTGGTAACTCATGGGTTCTGTTCATATCAGGTTGTGGTGTTTACGTCGCCCTTGGAGATTACCGTGGGAATGCCAAAATGATTGACCATCGGGAGAAACGTCGGCCAAAACTAAATGACAATCCTTACGTTGGCACAGACACTACCCTAAACGTATAAGTTGTTTTGCAACAAACCTTTTGTGCCAGGTCATCCTCCGATGTAAACAAAATACATCTTGGGTATGAAAGGATGACGCTGTTACCGGGAGTTTATTGGAATGAATAAATATGAGTTACGTTTTTCGGCAAAGGTTGAAAAAACATTGTTAAATAAATAAATTAGTTGAAATGGCCCACTCAATTAGAATATCCAGATAAATTTATTGATAATCAGGAAAATATTTTCGGGTAATCTGGGTGAAACTGGTGTACATTTGTTCTGTCTGTGTGGAACCCGTTAATAAGCATGATGTATGGAGTAGTTATTTCTATCTGGGGGTACACTGTTGGTGCGTTGCGGTTCTTAATAACTTTATTTTTCTTCGGTTTCATTTCGCATTTGTCGGGTCAAATGGATTTCTGCATACTTTTATCTTTCATTTGTGTCGAGTTCGGTATTTAAAACCGATCTATTTTGTAACACAAACGGTATTTGGGTGTGTAGGATGATGCTAGTACCAAGCTAGCTCGACTGTCAGCTAGCAGAGTGTAAATAGGCTACTTTTAAACCGGCTAATCAATAGCAGCGCCATGCTAACTTATTGTGCTAGGATTCGTGCAACAGTCCGGAAGCGGCCTTAGGTTTTTAATAACACAAACATCTCATCAAAGGTATCTTGATTAGGTGTGATGAATAAATGTACCCGAAATGACACAGAACTATATATTTGATGTTATCGTCATCCCTGGTGGATCTGCATTCACGTTTTTTCTTATTAAAAAATATATACTGTTTAACGTACGTCTTGTTCAGTCGTGTCTGAAACGTAAGTAGGTATTTTAGTGCCAGGACGCAGCCAACATTTCAGAAGTGAGGGGGACAAATTGTTCAGAGGTCTATTGAGTGATTTATCATCCTTTCACATTCAGTTGCACCTCTCCTCTCCTAACCACAATCAGCACAGCACCAGGGGACCATCTTTAAAATGATATCCTATCAAAATCTGAAGCTTCAAAACTGGTTGAGTTGACAGAGAATGACCCTCGAGCATCTACAGCAGGGATGGGCAACTTTCATGATAAAGAGGGCCACATTTTTCATCATAACCATCAGAGGGCCACATGACTGCACACTTCAACTAAACGTGAGCTGAGAGAAGCTACACAATTTTGAATTTGGTAGATATGATTTCCTGTTTTCTGGTGCATTTTGGGGGTGGCCACTACCTAAAAAATCATCCAGAATCATAACCTATGTACGGTATGTTAATTGAACCAACATACATTCATTTCATGTGTTCCATGCTCAAACAGCCACATGAATGGTCAGTATTTTTATCAGTGCAAAGGGCTCACATTCATCATCATTCAATGAAGTCAAAAAACTGAAAAACAGTGGCCCAACATTAAGTGCAACAACTCAATGAACTCAAACCAAACAAGAAGTTGTAGTAGTTGTAGTGGCGACTTTGGTGGATATCTTTAATGACTGATATCGCTTCGAATCAAGGTAGGGGATGAGTTGTTTGGCAACAACACGTTCCAGGATTTTAGACAGAAAAGGTAGATTGGAGATGTGGCGGTAGTTGTTAGGGGAATCGGGATCCAGGCCGGGTTTCTTTAGTACGGGCATGGTTTGAAATGTGCTGGGGACGGAGACGCATTCGGAAGTACATTTTCAGAAGTGCTGGGTACAATGAGGATGCACTCTTTTTTCTCTCTTAAGTGCCGGTAATGAAAGGTTCTGAAAGACGGCATACCCATGTAGCTTATTACTAGGGAATACAATTTATACAAAAACTGTCTGGCACGTTTTATGAAGAAAACGTTTCCTAAAAGCATCGGACATATGACCCGCTATGTTCTGCTCCATGTATCCAATGTTGACAACGTGACATGATATGGCTAAGCTACCAACATAAACAAGAGGAGCTAGGAGAGGAATTTAACTGCGTGTTTAAGTCCAGAAGGGCCAAACGTGTGGCTACACAGAGCACTACAAAAGTTGTCAAGATTGAAAAAGAAAAAAATATTTGTTGTACAGCTGAACGCTGTATCACATCAGGAGCTGGCTGTTCTCAATTCACAACACGTATTCCATCAAAACTAGCCTACATCAGGCATTCTGACCAAAACTCATGCACTCCCCAAAATTATTCCAGAATTCAAGCAAAGCAAGAATGACCAAAAGTCCCTTTGTGTCAACAAGAGACTGACTCCACCGACTATCAATTGCAAGTTAAAACAGCCGACCACTTGAGTGCAAAAAACACAAAAGACCTCTTCACAGCACCAGCAAATCTTAAGCAATAAATATCGCGTCTTACCTTTATTTATGTGCCAGTGGTCTGCAGATGCATCCCGTGGTGTAGCCTACCACATCCATTTAGTTCAATAGGTTAGCGTTCTGATACTGTCCATGGTACTAGCAGCCTGCTCTGGTGCTTCTTACCTATGTATTCAGGCTAAAATGACTTGATTGTCTGATACCTCATCATCCCAGCCAAAGAGTATTGGTATTATTATTAGTAATGGCTACATGCCAAATCGAAGTCCCCTAATGTGTTCCTGCTGTTAAGTGCCCTGTGTTTAGTATTTAAGGCCTTGTCTTTCCTTTGTTCCTTGTTGGATCATTGTAGTTTGTGGTGAGTTGTGTCCTGTGTGTTACCTGTGTTCCCGGTGTTCCCTGTGTTACCTGCGTCACCTGTGTTCTCGTTGTTCCTTTCCTTTTGCGTTAATAAATGATCCTTTACCTGAACTGTCTGCTATTGGGTCCTACCTGCCTGCCTGCCACCCGCTAACCGTGACAGAATGATCCACCATCATTGGATCCAGCAGACGCTCTTTTTGTTGGAGGCTGTGTTGGGGGCGTACGTGCAGCGCTGTCGCTTCAAGGCCCGGGTTGGAGGGTGCTTTACGGACTATCAGAGCGGGGGTGGTGAGTGTGGAGTGCCATCCGGTTCAACATTTCTCTCCAGCCCCTGAGCTGACTCCGGTCCCCGAGCCCTGTCCGGTTCCTAAACCCTACTCCTTCCAGAGGGGTGCCACCTTCTAAACCTTCCAGAAGTGGTCCGCCCTCTACCTCGTCTTCCAGAGGGGTCCCGCCTTCCAGAAGGGGCCCGCCCTCTACCTCGTCTTCGCCGCTGCAGGCCTCTGCTTGCCCCCCAGGCTGTCCGCCTGAAGCTCCCTGCCATGCCCTGGTGCATCTTTCTGGCCGTTCGCCTGACACCCCTCCGTTGCCCCCCCACTCCAGTTCCCCGGCCACCCGGTCATCCCGTGCTCTACCCCAGTCCATTTTTTTTTTTGTTCCCTCCTCCTGGCTTCCCTCCATCCACCCTATTTGGGTTTGACTTTCTTTTTTTGCATGTCGTGGGTCGCCTGGTAGTCGACCCTTGAGGGGGGGGGGGGGGGGGGGGGGGTACTGTCATGGTCTGTCTGTTTCCCGTCTTGTTTTGGTGTGTTACCTGTTTTACTTTGGTATCTCCGTCTTGTTTCTCCCATGTCCGGTCAAGTTTCCCTCCTGTGTGATTACTGCTCCCTCCCCTAATGTGTTTCAGCTGTTACTCGTTGCGTGCCCTGTGTGTGTTTAGTATTTAAGCCCTTGTCTTTCCTTTGTTCCTTGTCGGATCATTTTAGTTTGTGGTGAGTTCTTTCCTGTGTGTTCCCGGTGTTGCCTGTGTTACCTGCGTCACCCGTGTTCTCGGTGTTCCTTGCCTTTTGCTTTACCTGAACTGTCCACTGGCGTGGCGTGGGGATTTTTTTTGAGGAAGCCAAATGAGGTACAAATAGTACGTTGCAGCTTGGATGTATTTAATGCAACTACAAGAGCTATTTGAGCGCCTGGTCATTTACCAGGACTTACACATCCCTGTAATCTGACACACACAAACACACACACACAGTAGGCCTACTCCTAAACATCTCATTAAATTATAAATTTTATTATAAATGCATGCTCCCCGACCGAAATGCACAAGCCGCTAATAGTCAAAGCATCGAAAGCGCGGCTGTCACGCCCCATTCTAGGGGCCTAGGACGCAACATGAAAACACCCCTTTTCCCCAACTCCCAAGTAGCCACTAGCACATGTGTTGTTCCCTTTTAAATGATTTACAAGATTTATTTACACAAACAATTATCACAGCAACTAAGGTAGGCTTCAGGGTGGACCCAGGCCAAACTAACAAACAAAACGTCCCTATCTGAATCAAAAGACTCTAACCTAAGAAAACAAATGACAATTAAATCAGCTCCCTTTCTAATGAAAAACAGGAGGAAACAATACAAACTGAAATGGCAGTCCACCCCTACTATTTGAACAGGAACTTCCAAACTACACATACAGGACATAAAACACGTGTGGCTTGTTGGGAGAGGAGGATGGAAGTGCTGGCTGCCACGGTGTCCATCTTGACTCCTTTTATTCTGGCCTTGGCCAATCACCGTCCCCGACCGAAACGAGTGGACCAATCCCCACCCGGGAATGTCACATTCCTATTTACATAGAAAATTGACAGAAAACACAAATCCACACACACACAAACACAGAATACAAAAACTACGACCACAGTCGTAACACGGCTATTTCAAGTTTCATGTTCACGTGTAACACGTCTCACACAATCACAGTATTTGATATGATAAATAACATGTGGCTTTTTGATTTACCGTGCCTCTCGATTGCCCGGGACAATTTCTCTATCAGATATTGCGTCTAAGCAGATGAGATATTTAGATGCAAAAAGCACACAATACTTGCAGGCAATTGCTGGTCATATATATTTGTAATAAAAGTACGAACAAAGATACATCACAACATGCATCAACAAACAACATAACAGGCAAACATTACAATAATCTGAGGCCTCAGATGGGAGCTTCTCTTTGCGCGTTACTTCATACTCTAAAGGTACGCTCGGGAGAAGTCCACCGATTGTTCAGAGTCGTGAGTTCTTATTCACTTGGCTTGGGTTCTGGAGGGGCTGTGTCCCCCAATAAACCAAAAGCCTTTGTTTACCAGATGGTAATCTTTACAATTGAAGCTCCCCTGGATGCCATTGGAGGGGTTGGCGGCCATGCCATGTAACCCTCTGGCTTCGTTGACGCTAGCCAGGGGGTCGAGGAACAGGCCCATACATCAAAGGATTGCATGGAAGATGATTTACAACACACGAAAACATAGGAACAGGCAGGCAATAAAATGCATCAAAATAGTAACAAAACTTAACTTCATAGATAGACCAAAAACGTAACAACATGTAGATTTTCCATCACAGTTGGCAAGGTCCACGAATCCTGTAGTGACCCAGGGATTGTTAAGGGAGCACGAATCCTTGTCAAAAAGAAGACATGGCCAGCAAAATAGTCGCTGAGGTTTGTTGCTGCCAGCTAGCCACTTCGTTTGTGTATAGTTTTCTTCATTGAACGTCCGAAAGAAGCCTTGCTTTCAAATCTCCACGGGCAGTTTCAGCTTCGGTGTTGGCCTGCCATCGGATTTTATTTTGATTCGCTGCTATTTTTTATTATAAAGTAAATAATCTAAATCTCCACCCTCCATAACTGCACTTGCTAAGTAGGCTACTCAAAAATGAGAACAATTCAAACTTGCTAATTTCGCGCTATTTGTTTTGTTATAGATTTTTCGGTGACGTTGATAATGATGCTTTGATTTGATTGGTGTGAAGCCAAGGGCCGAGTGGCTTCCCTTGGCACCCTCCTGACACCCTCCCGACCAATCAGAGGAGGGCAGTGTCATGACGGTAGCCTCACCTGATTGGTCAATTCTTTCTTTTTTTTTCACCAAGGGATGCCAGCTCGGGCTGGCTTCCTCGCCGTGAGCAGTGTCGTGTTTCGCCGCGTCTTCAGTATATAACAGGGGCGCAGTATCGCGCATTGTGAAATTGTCAATGAGAGGAGAAAATGGGGAAGAAATGACAGCAACACAGCACAAAATAATTAACAAAACTGTTAATATAAATGTTTTTATTGGATGACAACTACAGCCTAAAAAAACAGGGAAGCCTGGCTTCCCTTGGCCTCCGGGAGAAAACGCCACTGGAACTGTCTGCTATTGGGTCCTACCTGCCTGCCTGCCATCCGCTAACCGTGACAGAATCTCTGTCTGAAGCCTCTCCCTGACTGTCTGCTACAGCCTGGTCTTTCCCCTGACACATGACCTTCTCCCTGTGCTACCTATTGACACACAGGTAATAACATTTTAGAGTATAAATAAGACTAGTTCAGAAATAGCTGTGGAAATGATAAGGCCTAAAAAAAGAAATTGTTCGGTTTCGGTTTCCGACCGACCCTGTCAATTTATGTGCGACCCAAATTATTTTATGATGTTGGAAGAAAAAATCCTATAGACATTTCCTTAGCCAGTTATAATCTCTCCTCCAAATTCTCCTGCAATGATATAGATAATAAATGTGCAAAGCAAATCTTATAAATAGTATTAAGAATAGTAGTGGTGACCATCCTTGCTGGCCTCTGGTCCACTGTCTCCTCTCTCACCCTGCTCTTTCTATTGTGGCAATAAAGATTTAAAAATATGTGGAAAGCAACATTTTGAAATAGAATTAGAATGCAGTAGCAGTAGTGAAATTGTTGTAGTCGAGTTTAACCTCAAAGTCCCTTTATGCTATCAATATTCCCTCTCAGCCAGTTATAACAGAGACGTTCTAAGGACTTTGGTTATAATTTCTCCTCACCTGCTGTGAAGACCCTCCCTGTTCATTCCTACTGCTGCTGGACTCTGGTCCACTGTCTCCTCCCTGACCCTGCTCTTTCTATTGTATGAAGATTAAAAAATATGTGCAAAACAATAGTGTGCTTCTGTGCAGAAATGCAAGGAGGGGGTTTATTCCTAGGTGGTACAGTAGCCAAAACTTGTAGTCGAGTAGGAGTCCGAAACTCCGCCTTCTCATGGTGCGTTCAAAGGCGGCTCGGAAAAACGCGTTTCCA
The DNA here is from genome assembly GCF_902167405.1 of Gadus morhua. NCBI lineage: Eukaryota > Metazoa > Chordata > Actinopteri > Gadiformes > Gadidae > Gadus > Gadus morhua. The sequence goes on from NC_044054.1 coordinate 1,970,609, forward strand.
CGTGTTAGAAATGAATTGAATGGTTGTAATGGCTGTAAAAAGTGCGGGGGACAGAGGGCACAGATACAGGAAGTGGGGGGGACATGTCCCCTGCGTACCCCACGTCCGCTACGCCCATGGCAGGACGTCCAAACACACAGTAAGCATATACATTAGGTGCCGAGACGTAGAACATCCAATTCTTGCGTGCATTAAAAGTCGTACCTTCAAGTGTGTAAACCAAAGACCGATAAAAGATGGGACTCGATGCCAAGTGAAAAACGACCAGATAATCTTACTCCTTATACTTTCTTATAACCTGTTTTAATGAGTTGAAAGAAACAATGGAGCACATGAGTTGGGTATATATATATATATATCATCAGTAACAAACAAGTGCTCCATAAAAACAGACACACAGCCAAGAGAGGTTCTTTGGGCGATTGGACGAGCAGATCTCCGGTCCGCTAACACTCGGGCTGATTCTTTGGGAGGAGGAGGTCGCAGGTCGAGGGTGGGTCACTGTCGGGGGTCTGATCGCTGGCTAATCGCGTCGTCAGGGTCCGCCCTCTGAGACGCCGTCGTTCGGCTCGCGTCGACGGCGGCGGCCGAACCAACCCCCCGGCGGGAACGGGTTGAACCCGGTCAGATCTGGGGAGAGGAGTAACCCGGTCAGATCTGGGGAGAGGAGTAACCCGGTCAGATCTGGGCAGAGGAGTAACCCGGTCAGATCTGGGGAGAGGAGTAACCCGGTCAGATCTGGGGAGAGGAGTAACCCGGTCAGATCTGGGCAGAGGAGTAACCCGGTCAGATCTGGGGAGAGGAGTAACCCGGTCAGATCTGGGGAGAGGAGTAACCCGGTCAGATCTGGGGAGAGGAGTAACCCGGTCAGATCTGGGGAGAGGAGTAACCCGGTCAGATCTGGGGAGAGGAGTAACCCGGTCAGATCTGGGGAGAGGAGTAACCCGGTCAGATCTGAGGAGAGGAGTCTGCGTGGGCACATCGGATGGTTGGATCAGAATCAGAGTCGCTTTTATTCGCCAAACGCTTCAATGGACACACAGGAATTGACCTTGGCATTCAGCGCTTAAAGGACAAATCCGGTGCAAAATGGATTTTGGATATGTTATGTATGATATCGAGTTGGAATGTTCGTTTTGGAGCACAAAAACCGCATATAGACGCATTCTTCAGTTGGCTGTTTTTAGCCGATTCTACCAAAACGCTATAAACTTGGAACAATAGGGGCATGTGGTCAAAACTAAATCGTTATTTTAAACCACTTAAAATGCTAAAAGTAGCCTGACACTTCTTTAGTAGTATAATAACGGTCTTAACATATAAAACGAGGCTTTGATAACTTTGTAAGTGTACAGATTGTTTATAAAAAAGGACATTTTATGCACACAATACCATCAGTAGATCACCCGTCGACGCCCACGTGTTTAAGACTCGACAGGTAGATTGACGAACACAGAGATTGTGACATCCGTCAGCAACACGCAAGCTCTGTTCGCCAATCTACCTATCGAGTCTTAAAAACAAGATGGCGTCGACAGGTGAACTAGTGATGGTATTGCGTGTATAAAATGTCCTTTTTAATAAACAATCTGTACACTTACAAAGTTATCAATGCCTTGTTTTATATGTTAAGACCCTTATTATACTACCAAAGAAGTGTCGGGCTACTCCTAGCCTTTTAAGTGGTTAAAATAGCGATTCAGTTCTTACCATAACCACTGCCCCATCGTTCCAAGGTTATAGCGTTTTGATAGAATCGGCTAAAAACAGCCAACTGAAGAATGCGTCTATACGCGTTTTTTTGCTCCCAAACTAACATTCTAACTCGTTATCATATTAAACATATCCCAGATCCATTTTACACCGGATTTTTCCTTTAACACACAACTAGACAGACAGACAGTGAAACGCACATAGCTCTAGTAACACACAACTAGACAGACAGACAGTGAAACGCACATAGCTATAGTAACTAGGCCTGCAGCGGATTCGAATTGTATCCGAATCCGTTCGGTTCGTTTACCACAGTTCGGAGCATTCTGGAGATCCGCGGATTTCGGTTTCATGAAGGCATTGCCTTATGTAGCGTATTTTGCCTACTGTAGCCTACGTCCGATACCAAAGGGTGTTTAGGACCCAGCGGAATGCATTCTCTCCAGTGCTGCCCGAGCCAATGAGACTTTTCCCGCCATTCCCTTCAGCCTGTCAGCGTTCAAAACAAACTGGGCTTTAAACGATTCCTAAATTTAAAGAAAGTAATTGATACAATTATATTCTAAATATACGGGAGATAAATACAAACGGGTGATAAGCGGGATAACAGCCTTCGAGGTCGACCGGTTCGATGGAAATAATGGACAGGGAGAGGCAACTCTGGCTTCATGCTGCGCTCGTCGCCAGAGTTCCAAGCCTCGTCGGCCGTTATCCCTTACATGTTACACTCAGTGCACCATGTTTTCAAATGCATTTAGGGGAACATTTATTGCACAAAAAAGCCTTGCAAGTTGTCTGATTGCAGTCAATTAACACATTGCAAATAGCCTGTTGGTCTCATTCATTTTTGTGTTTCTCCCCCAAACCCTCCGTCAAAAAAAAGTCTGCCTTTTTACTATCACGGACATGATCCTAATCCGAACCGTATCCGAAACCGAGGCCCAAAACGGTTATCTGAACCGAACCGTGGACACACTGATCCGTTTCACCACTAATAGTAACACACAACTAGACAGACAGACAGTGAAACGCACATAGCTCTAGTAACACACAACTAGACGGACAGACAGTGTAATGCACATAGCTATAGTAACACACAACTAGACGGACAGACAGTGTAACGCACATAGCTATAGTAACACACAACTAGACTCATGGTGGGCACACACTCCGACAAGACTCTGATATGATGGTAGTAGTATTAGTAGTAGTGTAGTATGTAGCCTACTCTTCTTCTCTGTACTCATGGTGGGCACACACTCTGACAGGGCTCTGGGGGTAGATCTGGCAGAAGGCCGGTTGGACCAGCTGCTCCATAAACTGATACTGCCACCAGAAATACAAAACAACAATGTGTTAACACCGTGTAAGCAACGCACAATATCACTACACAATATCTACGTTCTCCGTCTTTATGGGCGATTTCAAATGTCGAACACACAGTGTAGCAATCCCTTTTTCTGTGATGTAGTATAACACAAATTATATAATAAAGTTTATTTCAAGCCGGTGGTGAATTTAGCAGAACTTTAAACCTCAACAATCAGACCCTCCAGGATTTCGCGATGTTGCGATTTGCAACCTCAACGCAACATCAACCAATCACCGCAAATTCAGGGAGGTGTCGCAATTTTAACCAACCACCGCAACGTTCCCGCAAATTTGACCAATTAGTGGCGTCGTCTCGAACTGACGTTGACAAACTACCTTCCGCCTTACTTCCGTGTTTACTACGTTCAAGCGATTCAAGCGTTCATGCAGCATGTGCGCGTCCAACGTTTCAAACTTGCCGACCAAAATAACTGCGAAAGATCGCGAAAGGCAGTATCCTGGTATTCTACATGAAAGCGGGGGGAAATTATTTTGTACTGCATGCAACATTGTGGTGGAACATAAGCATAAATCTTCCACTGATTATCGTCAGACGACGGGGCAGATCATTATGACACAGGCTGTTGCACCACAACTTTCATCGCAACTTTTTGTAAAAGCTCACGCAACAACATTTTAGGCCGCAACAATCTCAAAAAAGGCCCGCGAAATCCTGGAGGGACTGAACGTTACTTTGGTTGGGATAAAATGTACTTAACGTTATCTTTGATGGGGTGTTAGCCACACAGCTAATGGCTAGCATGTTGTCATCACCATAGCATTTAGCATTAGCATCAAAGACACTGTCGAATGTATTTTCGACAGTCGAAAAAAAACCTAACAAAATAAAAGTCCACATTTTAAAAGAGCAGACTGGATAACGGTGATTACACAGTATGGACCTGTTAGCGTACAGACCCACTGCACAGATTACACAGTATGGACCTGTTAGCGTACAGACCCACTGTACAGATTACACAGTATGGACCTGTTAGCGTACAGACCCACTGTACAGATTACACAGTATGAACCTGTTAGCGTACAGACCCACTGTACAGATTATACAGTATGGACCTGTTAGCGTACAGACCCACTGTACAGATTACACAGTATGGACCTGTTAGCGTACAGACCCACTGTACAGATCACACAGTATGGACCTGTTAGCTAACAGACCCACTGTACAGATTGTAGAATGTTGGTGTATTTTAGTGTCTCTCTTTTGTTCACATTTCTAGTCTAGGAACAGGCAAGGGCCTCTCATACTGATACAAGGTGTTATCCCCAACATTCTGCCATTGTTATGTTCAACAAGGTTGAACCGACCTGGTCCTCTGGGACATAGCCAGGGCTAGATACCTTATCAATGCTGAGAGTGCGTCTGTTCTCTTGTTATTCATATATCCCCTTTTTGTATAATACTCGCCCCAACCCTTTGGTTCGACGAGAAGAGGGTTCGACAGCCAGGTCCACTATAGATTATTCAACCTAAGTCTGTATCTCGCTGTATTCCTGGAAAATAAACCATCTATTCAACCCTCTAATCCAACCTGTCAAGCTGCTTTGATTTCGACTTCAAGAATTACTACTACGACTGAAAATACACAACGCAGAGTCTGTCCGAACAGTTTAGAAATAAGCTGAAATCTAACATTTGGTGCCGTGAACCCGTCTTGAAGAGAGAGGAGGGAGAAGACGATTGCCTCTGAAGATTGCCCTATGACCGAGAAGTGTGCGCGCCCTGCCTGGGAAGACGTATCAACGCCTGCCCTGCTGAGGGACCCGCATCCACAACGCGGCTGAACCAGCGCATCTCCATGCACCACGTGGGAATCAACGGTGACTGAATCTCATTCCACACTCTCGACCAAGAGAAAAGAACAAGAAAGTCATCTTAAAATAATCTACACACACATAACTGTGATTATTATTATTTGTTTTACTATTAGGCTGCACTACATTTGCTGAGTAATGAAGTTGTGTCATTATGCCCTGTTTACACCTACCCGATAGTGGGCCCCGATGGTGCCCGATGGCTTAATCAGCAGCTATCGTTATAACATCGGCAAATAGCGTGGTTGCATCGGGAAACACCGTTACTCTTCCCGGGAACATCGTTAGACAACGGGAAGAAACGGGAAGAAATGCTCAATGATCGGGCAACAACGGGCAACATCGGCAAAGAACGAACATGTTTGTTAATTTTGGGTCAATCGGGGTAGAATCGGTTACCAGGTGTTGCTATGGGCTAATCGGCTATAATCGGGAATAGAACGGGAGTGTAACGTAAGACATCGCAAATCGTTCGGGAATTTTCCTGGGCACATCGGCTATATTCGTTAATCTTCCGCGCTTTATCGTGTTTTATCGTCTTTATATCGGCAACCTCAACACACGAAAGACCCTCGAGAACCCTAGACAAATAACGATTGTGAGTGACCAGATTGTGTTAAGGAAGACCCTCAATCTGCCACTTGTGTATAAATAGGGGGTGATGGATGGATGTCCTACTTTTATAATTACAGGGTACTTCGCCCATTTAGAACCGGCGTTCTATTATTATAAAATCGCTATTGTAATATAAATAAATATATAAATAAATATCAGTCTAAACCAGTCTCCCCTTTGCCTTCTCCCGAAATGACGCCAAATGACGCCAAACGCGTCATTTGACGTGTTTGGCGTCATTCGAAATGACGTCAAATGACGCCAAACGCACTTCGGGTGTCTTCCCTGGCATACATCGTTATGTTATCGTTATAACATCGGGTATGTGTAAATGCTACCCCGATAAATTGACCCGATCATACATTTTTAGCCCGATGTCACCCGAATCACCCCGACTTCCACATCGGTGGTCCATCGGCCATTAGCGGCCATTAGCGGGATGGTGTAAACGGGGCATTAAGAGCTTGACGAAGTAAGAACCTGTATTAGTGTTTATGAGCTCAATAATCACTGAATATACGCCATATGAAACTCTTTTGAATTTGTTTGTTGAATAAGGCCTTTGGTCTGGGCTAGAGTCCTAGAAACTGGGCTAGAGTCCTAGAAACTGGGCTAGAGTCCTAGAATATTGTCCAAGTGATTTGTTCATCTTTGCTAGTTTGTCAATGTTGATACGTGTCCTGAATATAACTTAAGACGTTTAGTTTGCTCAGGGGTTTTGTTTTACGACTTGTCAGACAAGGAGTGAAACCGTATTTGTATTGAATTCACTGGTGAGGTTACATGAATCGCTAGAGTTTTTTTGTTTGTGCTATGTTGTTGTTTTTTTTATACTTTATTTTTCGTTTTATATATGTGAACAACAAACAAGCAAACAAACAAACAAAAGAGGGCTAGGACATGACAGTACACACATTTGGAAGCCGGTACAAAAAAGAAAAGCATAGGTGCAATACACAATACAAATATTTCTCACATTGGAATGGAGTGAAATAGAATCAGGAGTCTTTATGTTTGTAGCGATCCCATTTTTTCCAATACTCCTCTCCTTTATCCTTTTGAAGCCGCAGCACAAAAGTCAAATTCTCCATTGCCTGGATAGAGTTTATAATGTTTGTTAAGTGTCTCATGGTAGGAGGATTCTTCTGGAGCCAGCATTTAGTAATTGCTTTTTTACTTGCAACCATGAAAATCTTCAGGAGGTAAGTGTCTCCTTTACTGAGACCTTCAGGGAGTTCTCCAAGATATAAACAGTTAAAAGAAAAGTCAAATATTATGTCCAGAGTCTCCACAATTAACTCTCTCACTTCCCTCCAAAAAGGTATAATACAAGGACAAGACCAAAAAACATGAACAAAATCTGCAGAAATCCCACCACACTCCCTCCAGCAGGAAACCTGCGTACCGCAAAATGTTGATGTCTGGTTAGGGGTAATAAAAAATCTTATCAAATTCTTCCAACAAAAATCTCGCCAGAAATAAGAGTTTGTGGAAGTGGATTGATTTTTCCAAATTTGAAGCCACGTTTCTTCTGGAATTACTATATTAGCCTCTTTTTCCCAGCGCTGTCTAATATAATCTGTTGAGTTTTTATTCAATAAAGTAAAGCTTTTGTATAGTTTTCCAGTGATACCTTTGGTACTTTTGGAATCATAAGCTTCTATAAAAATTTGAATTATTTTCGAGGGTTCAGTTAAATTAGGGGTCTTTATTGTTTTCAGAAAAAAGTGGCGGATCTGTAAGTAACGATAAAAATCTTCTTTACCCAACTCATAAGATTGACGCAAATCCTCAAAAGATTTTAGGTTTCCGTTCTTTATTATCCTACAGAAGGAGGTGATTCCTCGCTTAGTCCATTGTTTGTACCTATGGTCCTGTAAAGCTGGAGGGAAGTGTGGATGGAATGCAGGCCAGCTCAACACTCCAATTTCTCTACAGAGCTGATATTTCTTTACTACATCTGACCACATTTTCAGAGAGAAACTAGTACAATGATTATGTAGCTGGTGAACATCATTAAACCTGCCAGGGCAACCCAGAACTGACTGGATAGGTATTTCAATTAAAGATAGCTCAATATCTTTCCACCTAGCTTCATAAGATGGGTTACACCAACATACAAGATACCTCAGCTGAGCTGACAGATAGTAATCTTTAAGACAAGGCAGGGCCATGCCACCCCTCTCCCCCGGCTGTTGTAATGTTGAGTATCTCACCCTTGGTCGTTTATTGTTCCAAATAAATCTTGAAAAATGTTTATCCCACTCTCTGAATTGTTTTGCAGGAATCTCTATTGGAAGTGCTGAAAATAAGTACAATAATCTTGGGAGAATATTCATTTTGATTGTCCGAATTTTACTGCCGAGGTCGAGGGGGAGCAAGCTCCACCTGCCCAGATCATCATATATTTTCTTATTTATCTGTTTATAATTAACATCATATAATTGTGAAAGGTCTTTTGTCAGTGAGACACCAAGATATTTAAGTTGTGATTGGTGCCAATTCAATTGGTGCCTGTCCATCAATTGCTTTGAGGGCGTAAAATGAAAGGTCAAGACTTGGGTTTTTTGTACATTCAGTGTATAACCAGAATATTGCCCATACGTTCCCAGGATGTTCATAAGCAATGGGATACCAGATTCAGGATTTTTAATTGTGACAAGGACGTCGTCCGCATATAGAAAATTTTTGTTCTCTACACTTCCCACATCTATACCCTCCAGAGCAGTCTCTTCTCTGATAGCCTGGGCAAGGGGCTCGATAAAAAAATTAAAAAGTAGTGGACTTAATGGGCAACCTTGCCTACATCCTCGTTGTAGCATTATTTGATTCGAAAGGCTCCCATTAACTTTTATCCTCGCTGTTGGGGAGGAGTACAGCATTCTTATGCATTGTATAAATGAATCACTAAAACCAATTCTTTCCATAACTTGAAATAAGAAATCCCATCCTACCGAATCAAATGCCTTCTCGGCATCAAGGCTGAGAAGGACTGCGCTTGATGTTCCTTTTGTAATTTGATTAATAATGTTTAGGGCTCTTCTAATATTATCATGTGTTTGCCTATTACTTATAAAACCTGTTTGGTCCTCATTTATCAAGGAAGGCATTATTGTGTTTAATCTTTTAGCCAATATAGCTGCGTACAGTTTATAGTCTATGTTTAAGACACTTATTGGTCTATACCCTTTGCAGTCCATTTTGTTTCCCTCCTTTGGTATTACTGAAATAAATGCCTCGCTCCAAGATGGCGGGAGAGCCCCACCCCTGAGAGTGTAGTTGAAAGAAGCCTTCAGTAAAGGAACCAAGAGTTTTTTCATGCACTTATACCACTCCGGAGGAAATCCGTCACAGCCTGGTGATTTATTGGCTCTAAGATTTGAGATTCCATTATCTATTTCCTCAGTTGAGATTTCACAAATTAACTCCTCGTTTTGGTTTTTACCTATTGAGGGGAGATCTAAAGAAGAGAGAAATGTTTGAATTGTAAGTCTGTCTGATTTGTCTGGCTGTGTATATAGTAATCTGTAATATTTTTCAAATGCACTCTGAATTTCCTCTAATTTAGTAGTTACCTTATTTGTGATAGGATCCCTAATTTTGTGAATTGAGTTTTCTGCTTGCTGTTTTCTAATTCTCCATGCAAGCATTTTAGACGCTTTAGGCCCTGCCTCATAATATCGCTGTTTCAAAAATTTCATTTTTTTTTCAATTTCCTCACTAAGAATTTTGTCTATCTCCTGCTTAACAGGCCTCATTTGCTCACGTAAAGAGGGGTCGTTGTTAGTAGTATGAAGTTGCTCAAGATTTTTTAATTGCTTCTGCAAGTCTGACAGCTTTTTATCTCTGATCTTTTTTAGTCTAGCACACTTAGCGAAGATTTTTCCTCTAAGAAATGCTTTTGCTGCATCCCATAGAATTGCAGGACTGACTTCTCCATTATCATTATGTTCTAAATAGGTTTCTACTTCCTTGGCCATTTCGGTTTTAAATGAATTACTATTTAATAAACCAGTATTCAGCCTCCATAAAGTAGTTTTAGGATTTCTATCTAAAGTAAATTTCAAAGTTAAACCTGAGTGATCAGAAATATCTCTCTGTCCAATTGTGCAATCTTTCACCTTATGGAAATCTCTGCTAAACATGAAGATATAATCGATTCTAGAGTATATATTATGCCTTGCGAGTAAAAGGTAAAATCACTATCGTGTTTGTGTAAATATCTCCAAATATCTATTAGTCCAAGGTCTTGCAGAATTTTATTTATTGGTTTTTCTAAGAGATTCTTTCTTCTCACTCGATTTGTTGTGTCTAATTAAGGATTAAGAAGTAAATTAAAGTCCCCTGCACATAGACATGTGCCACATGTTTCTGCAGCAATGAGGTTAAATACCTCCCTGAAGAAAGAGATGCTGCTACCAGGGGGTGCATATACGTTACACAGAGTAACTTCTTCCTGCTCTATTTTTCCCCTGACTAGAACAAATCTACCCTCTTTGTCTTTATGTTCTGCGATCAATTCAAAACAAACAGAATTCGGAATAAGAATGGCTACTCCCCTTTTCTTTCCTGTCCTGTGTGAGGAGAAAAAGGTATTTCTAAATCCAATTTTCTTAAATTTCTCATGTTCTATAGCAGACAGATGCGTTTCCTGCAGAAAAACTATATTAATTTTTTCTCGTTTCAACTTTGCAACTATTTTGCTCCTTTTGATGGGATTGTTTATGCCATTCACATTCCAAGACTGTATATTATAATACTGCATTCACATTAGTCACCATAAACATGTTTTCTTGTACCTTTAAGAATTCAGTCAAAGCCCTCACAACACAAACAACACAAGATATAACATTCACTGAACATGTGATAAACTTACAGAACAGGTCTTCCATTTCGGAGGTTCTCTTGAAACCTCTTTAGGTTGAGGGGGGAATGCCACTAAGTGGGGCCCCTCAGCAAACTTAGGAAATAAAATATGAGAAAAAAAAAACACTGAAAAAAGTGGTGGCCTATTATGAAGGTCAGCTGCATCGAACCACTGCTATAATAACTTGTATTTAAGGGAGGTCACAGGTTCCACATGAGTCTTTACTGTGCCTTTATGTTTATAGCTTATTTAGCTTATTGTAACATTAAATGAAGGTATTGATTGCTTAAGAACCATGAACTTAGATAGATTAACATATCTCTATGAGGAAGGGGCGGAGAAAATTACTCATCCATTATTATGGCATGCTGGCTGGCCTCTGAAACACTTCTCGTGTGCGCTCTCCTGACAGTTATGCGCGTTCCCTTCTCGCCGAGTCCCTGCTGTACTCCACGGTAGAAGTTTGTTGATGGTCTCCACGGTGATGTCTTTGGATCTTCTTAACGATAGCGGACCCACTGTGAATCCACGTCTCTTTAAATCCTCCGCGGCATCCTCGGCGTTGCTGTACGTGACCGTGCCTGAATCGAAGTGCACGCGCATCCTCGTCAGCGGAGTTTGGAAGCGGATCCTTTTTTCTTTGAGCACTTTTTTGATGGGAGTGTACTCTTTCCTCCTCTGCTGTACATTCTCGGCGTAATCGTGGTCAAAGTACACTCGCTTTTCTTGAACACAAATGGGTTTCTTCCATGCAGCGAGGAGGATTTTCTCCTTAATATTACACTGTAGGAACCGTAGCACTGTAGAGCGCGGGGGCGCGCCCGCAGGTGGCTGTGGGCCGAGCGACCTGTGTGCTCTCTCAATTCCCAGACTCCCCTCTCCGCGGAGGCCCAGGTTGTCCCCCAGTTCAGTCAGAATCATATGTTCCACATACCGTAGCATAGAAGAGCCCTCTGCGTTTTCGGGGATGCCATAAATCCTTATGTTGTTACGCCTTGAGCGCCCTTCCAAGTCCGTTATCTTCTCCTGGAGAAACTTTTGATTATCAAGCAGTTGGATAAGAGTGTCTTTAACGCCAATGTCCCATTTCTCCTTCCCTGTCATGTTCTTCTCAATTTCTCCCAGTCGTTCCGCCACCTCCTCTATTTTGCCGGTAGCGGCACTCACTTGTTGGTTAATTTCGGTAGTCAGCTCGTTCAGTTGCTTTTTCATGTCTTCTTTAAAGCTTGTTCTTACTTGCGACAGTTCTTTTTTCATTTCTGATTTAAGATCCCGCATTCCAGCGGCTATCACCTCACTCACCACTCTCCTCATGGAGTTTGGCAGGTGCAGTCTCATCCTCCGTGTCGTCGCCATTTTCACTGCGAGTTTCGCTACTGCTAGCATTGCCGTTGTTTCGAGTTTCTCGGTCGGTTTGACTCTGAGACCTGGCTCCCTCCTTTTTCTTTTTACCCCCACCCATCATTCTTTGAGTTTAACTCACTTTAGCCGTGTTAAGAACTTGAATTACGGGGTATTATTTATGTCGATGCAGGAGCTCCTTTCTATGCTGCCATTCTAGTTGCCGGGCCACCGGAAGTTCCGTGCTATGTTGTTTTGATCCCCGCCGAGGAATCATCGGTATTGTTTTTTTAATCGAAGAGGGAAAAAGTGTGCCATCATCTGTTGTTGGCATACCGAGCTCCGTGGGAGGCGTCTATTTGTTTCTTTCTAAGCAGCGATTGGTCGCTAGTTTTAGTTACTTTACAGATAGGAAAAAGATAGAAAAATGCCGAAAGGTAAAGGCAGGAAGAAGGCAGAGGAGGAGGAAGAGGATAGCAATCTGAACCAATTGAACAAGATTCTTTTGAAGTGGAGGTTAGAGAGATTGATCTTTATTCAGTTAGCGAGACTCTGTAACAAAAAGAGAGATGAATTGGAAAAGACAACTGCTCTGAAAAAAATTAGAGAGCAAATCAAACTGCTTGCCGACGAAATTTGTTTGTTCAAGGATGAAGTGACTCGGAACAAAGAGCAGAGGAAGTTCACAGACCTACACACGACGCTAGTCGGAGAAGGACTGATAGCGGCCCGCCCCCTCGACTCAGGGCCCCCAAGGGGGGGTGACCAAGGCAACGGAGGAGGAACCGTGGGAGTCTATGGTCGCATGTACCCCACACTGCCATCGTGTGGCCCAGATGGGGAATACATCTTCCCGATGCAGCCATCGTCGCCATCTGGTGGTTTACAGGAGTCAAGACACAGTGTTCTCTCAGACGTCAACAGCTTTATAGGCGAGTACCCGGTCATCTGCAGTACCCCCCACGTGCCACGGAAGGGAAATCCATCTGCCCCACCTGACTATGCTAATCATGATGCGATCCAGATTCCACAACATCCATCACATCCCTCCCTCCCACAACAATTTCAACATCCGAACCCCCCAACACAACAACCCCCCGAGGTGAGGCCTGGAACAGTGACTAAGAATGAATAACTCAATGGAGGATTTGATGACAACATACAACCACACTGCAGCGCGATGGGAGGCGCAGCCACACCACACATGACGACCAAAGATGAGAAAGACGAAATAGTTAACCTCAGGCCCTTGAAGAAGATAGAAAGCGCGGAGGGACGCACAATCCTTTATGAACCCTCCAACCCGAAGGACATCGAAAGATGGAGTGCGGAAATCGACCACCCGAGGAGAGCAGGCCTACAGCCATGGATGAAATTGAAACAACTGATGCTTCTGTACGAACTCCACCCCTACGATGGCCTTGCTATATTGTTCAAACACCTGAGCAGCACTGAGCGCACCCAGATTCGATACGATGTGGAAGATGCCATAGGAGAAGACGGCATGAGACCAGGAAAGGGATGGGAGGCCATAAAGGCGTGGATCCAAAAACACTCCAGGGCACAAGTAAACTGGACAACAATCACTCGCTGTATGCAGAAGGAACACGAGGGTCTGGACCAGTTCAATAAGCGCTTCTTCGAATGTTATTTGCTGTACTCAGGCCAAACTGAATATGATATGGACAACATCGACCAGTCACAGGACTTGCCTTTGAAGACCATGTATCTCCAGCAGGTACTGCCGGAGATCCGAAGGGGAGTAAAGACAAGGCTTCCCAGCTGGGACAACAGTAACTGCACAATGGCAGAGATCAAGGAATTCGGAGAAAAGGTGGATCGAGATGAAGAAGTCAGGATTCGATTCCTGGCTGACGAGAAGAAGGAAATGGCCAGGGAACGAGAAAGATTCCCCCAGTCCAACAGGGACAGAGGACAATTCCCCCAGTCAGACAGACAGAAAGAACCTCGACCATGCCACAACTGTGGACAAATTGGACACTGGCAAAGAGAATGTAAAGCCCCTCGAAAGATGTACCGTGACCGCTCCAACGAGAGAGTAGGGGAAGAAAACCGCTCAGACAAAATGAGGGAACTATTGAAGAAGTTACAGGCGTAGAATGTTGAAGAACTCAGCCGCATATGCGATTCAGTGTCGGAAACCAACAATAACACCAACTTGGAATGACACTCGTTAGATTTGGCACGCAAACTAACTGATACGGGGTGAAGAGTAGGGAGTGTTTGAGTGTTTGTTATTTTCATTCCTTTATTTTCACGAGAGGTTAGTCTTCGAAAGATGCTAGGGCTTTTGTCACCGCCTATCTAAGTTCATGTTGGTTCCTTCTTGACACAACTGCTCAGCTTTAGAACATTTTGTTTGTTTTGTTTTATTTTTGAACAAAGGTTCAATCATTCATTCATTCACACAAGGTTTATGGAGAACAATGATGACTGATGACTGATTACTGATATAACCATTTTCGAATCAAGCGATTTATTTTTGTATGATCATTTTTCATTGTTTATCGAATCATTAAGACAATTACAAACATAGTTGATCATCATTACTGTTGGAGGCTGTGACAATGCCTCCCCCATGACTGATACTGCACTTTTTCTTTGTCCAGGAGTGTTTGTCCTGACGCCCTACTACGAACTTTCATCCTCATCCCCCATCACACCTGCGGTGGCCATCAACTGGAAAAGAACTCTGTTGCAACTGCTACTCAAAACCAACTGAGTCATGCAGTATTGTCTGTGATGTTGTTGTGCCAAGCAGAGGGAGATGTCTGGACAGTTGACTTTCTTGATTCTTTAATTTTTTTATGTTTTGGTTTAATCATGAGTAACCTAATGAGTTTGTTATTTTCTTTATTATAGTGGCCTACTCCTGGTTTACTTGTGTATGATTTGAATTTACTTGTCTATTGCCTTTTATGCTTTCTTTCATTGATTTAGTTAATTATTAATGGGTCACCAGTAAATACACTGATTTCTCATTTTGTGGGTGATCTTTAAACTATGATTAGTATGATCAAGAGGGAGGAATGTAGAATGTTGGTGTATTTTAGTGTCTCTCTTTTGTTCACATTTCTAGTCTAGGAACAGGCAAGGGCCTCTCATACTGATACAAGGTGTTATCCCCAACATTCTGCCATTGTTATGTTCAACAAGGTTGAACCGACCTGGTCCTCTGGGACATAGCCTGGGCTAGATACCTTATCAATGCTGAGAATGCGTCTGTTCTCTTGTTATTCATATATCCCCTTTTTGTATAATACTCGCCCCAACCCTTTGGTTCGACGAGAAGAGGGTTCGACAGCCAAGGAAACAAGTCATCGACCACCGGGTCCACTATAGATTATTCAACCTAAGTCTGTATCTCGCTGTATTCCTGGAAAATAAACCATCTATTCAACCCTCTAATCCAGTGGTACTCAAGTAGAAATGATGAGGGGCCACAAAAAATTTTTTCAGTGACTCAAGGGGCCGGTCGGTATACGTGTGACTGAGGCCGATATATGCTCTGTTTTAGACGTAACGCGTAAGCACGTAAGATACATAACCCCCCCTTGCGCGGTAAAATATCCCCCCTTACGTGCTTAAGTGCGTCGGCCAAAATTCCTGACTATGCGACTAAAACACTACGGCCCTACGCAGCTCGCAAAGACTGTGATTGGCCAGCTAACCACATCCTTTCAGGAGTCTCACATTTCCGGTTTTACAGCATAATAGCGCAATTTTTAAAAGGCTGTGACAGAAGCGAATGAAGAATTTTGAAGAAGGAGAAGAAGAAAACACAAGAACGAATTATGATAATTATAAATATAAACAAGCCAGCGATTTCCACTTCCACGCCCACAGATTCGTTCGTTGCTCCCCCTACTGTTCTGGCGGAGAATCCCCTTGCAACACGCGCAATCCTTAAGGAACCTTAAAGGAACCGTAAATCAAAACTTGTCTAAAACAAGTCCCTTGTGTAAATTACGTGCTTACGTCTCTAAGTCTAAAACGACCCTAAATCGGCCTTGACTGCTGCTGAGATGGACTGTCTGCCTCGAGTTTGGGAGGGCTGAAGCGGTCTGTGGGCTGGAGTGCTATCTGTTTATCGTTGCAACCCCCAGCCTCGTATTGAGATCGCGGCGCGCGGTTTCAAAATAAGAGCGCCCAGCACGATTTTTTTTATTTTATTTTATTTTTATTTTTTTTTAATAATTAAAAAAACTTTTCAAAACAGCTCGAGGGCCATTAATAGACACCCCGCGGGCCACAAAAGGCCCGCGGGCCGCTACTTGAGTATGACTGCTCTAATCCAACCTGTCAAGCTGCTTTGATTTCGACTTCAAGAATTACTACTACGACTGAAAATACACAACGCAGAGTCTGTCCGAACAGTTTAGAAATAAGCTGAAATCTAACAAGATTACACAGTATGGACCTGTTAGCGTACAGACCCACTGTACAGATTACACAGTATGGACCTGTTAGCGTACAGACCCACTGTACAGATTACACAGTATGGACCTGTTAGCGTACAGACCCACTGTACAGATTACACAGTATGGACCTGTTAGCGTACAGACCCACTGTACAGATTACACAGTATGGACCTGTTAGCGAACAGACCCACTGTACAGATTACACAGTATGGACCTGTTAGCGTACAGACCCACTGTACAGATTACACAGTATGGACCCGTTAGCGTACAGACCCACTGTACAGATTACACACACACACACACAGAGACACACACACAGAGACACACACACACACACACAGACACACACACAGACAGATAGATAGAGAGACACACACACACAGAAGTTAGTGCGAGAGAGAGAGAGTCAGACTCACGGGGGGACCGAAGTGTCCGTGGGGGGCCGCAGTGGGACCGTAGTGTGCCGGGGGGGCCGCAGTGGGACCGTAGTGTCCGTGGGGGGCCACGACGAGGGGACCGTAGTGTGCCGGGGGGGCCGGTTCCGGCCGTCTGAAGTAGGCCACCCCGTTGCAGAAGGTGTAGGGGTGTCCGCTGGGAGTGGTCAGGTGAAGGACGCATTGGGCGCGGTCTGCCTCGCATCCACTTCCTGTCGGCACACAGGAAGTCAAAGACGCGTTTGAACCATCGCCGCCCACAACGTTTAAACAGGCACACACTAAGGGTGCACACTAAGGGCAGGGGTTAAAATTAACTTTTTTTCACCACCGTCCCGTAAACGTCCCGAAAAACATTTTGAACCGTACGGAATCGTCCCGAATTTTTCCCATAAGTATTTTTTACATTTTGAGTCGTTACTTAGGCCTACTGATAATATAATAAAAACACAGTACATTATGTTGATGAAATAATATATTTATTTCCAGATGACAAGCAACACCCTCGCAGAACTGTGGTCTACGTGACCACAGTTTTGCGCCTGTGGTCGCAGAGCAGCAGGCTCTCGCACTGCTTGCCGCTCAAGCAGCGCGAGACTGCCTAATATGCCATCTTATGCACGCCTTTTTTGCGGCACGGTCCGCACGTTTACACTGCCCGAGGTAAACTGCCTGCTTGAGCTAGAACCCCAATTTACCCTCCCAGACCCTACACACATTGGCGGTTTATTGGGTTTCATTCTGATGTAAATGTGACGGCTCCGCGGCTTGGGTAGAGGTGTTGCAAAGAGACAACGCAGCATATCATCATGAGTAGTTCTAACTGAAAAGAAAGGAATCTGCGAGCTGCTGACCATGTAAGAGAAGGTCATGCAGTTGCATTAAACAAAGAAAGATGGTGCGATCTACGAGAGAGACCAGAGGAACGGTCCTTACAAGGCTTTTGTCGGGATAAAAAGCAAGTGGTCAGCAAAATAAATAATATGTTGCGTTTTTGCATTTGTAAATAGTTAATCGCGCTTGTAGCTTACACTCAGACGTGAACTCATTCTTGCATGCGGGTGTCTTCATTCATAAAAACATTGGGGAGCAGTGTCTCCCATACGTAGAACAATGTGTGAGCAGCGCCACAGATCAACACTGAGCGCCACAAATTGATTCTGCTTTTTTTAAAAAAAACGTTTTAGCGATCTTGAAATATAAATATCGTTCCGTTCGTACTTCTCCGCGTAGCAATCTTTCTCCCTGTCATTCTCGTTCAGTTCACAGACGCACACAGAGACAAGCGTGCATACATGCCAAATGTGCGCGGGTACACTACCACTTATTGGATAAACCTGCGTATCATGCACACGCACTGACAGCGGATTCGCCCGCTCATCCTCTCAATGCGCCTACAAAGGCAAACCCGAAGCAGCAGGAATGTAAAAAGGGATAGTGTATAGAACGCCGGTAATTATCGGGAAAATAAGCCCAGGCAGGGCGAAACTTGCTTTGCCCTGAAGGGGCTTATTTTCGATCATGACCGGCGATGTTCTCTACATATCCCGCTTATTACACGGTTACTTGCCAAAACGAAACATTAACTTCACATGGTGTGTCTTTTTACAATTTATTCGTTACCAGCATTCGTAGTGTTGATCAGCAGAGAAATAGTCAGCCAAAGACGATGACGTCGCTTAGCAACCGAAGACGCTGGGGTTGACAAGTTACCGGTACTTGCGGAGTGAGACTTCATTAGAGGCGAAATATCTGTTGTTTTCCTTGACAGTGGTCAATTATACTCATGATTATACTTAGCAACGGTGAATTATCAAATATAATTCACCGCCGGAAGTTGTGAAGGGCCCATGCAAGTGAACGGAGCGTTCCATGGCATTGAGAAGATCCGTGTAATAATTGCGATTAATGTGAAATGCTATGTATATATATGAAATTTAGATAAATTAAATTTAGATAAATGACGGTGTTAGACCCCCAGGCCGCCCACACTCACACTCGATCTCCAGCATAGGCTGGAGATCGGGAAGTCTCCCGGTGGGCCGGCCCACTTTTTTTTTGGACTCCGTGCGCAGCCCCGCCTTCTCCAATGAACCAAGAAAGCCTGACGAATGGGGGATTTTACCCCCGCTGTCTCACTGATTTGAACAACACAAACGCGAGCGCGCCAGCCAATTGAACGAACCCCTTTCCATTAAATAAGTATTTTCCACCGATCGCGAACATAGCAGAAAGTGTTGAAAACTTAAACAGAAAAATGAAGTCAGTGCCCGCAAAATTTTCTTCGTCCCGAAGTCGACCCGAGAAAGAATAAAAATCCTCCCGATGACAATTAATTACGTCCCCGGGACGACAGGACGTCGTTAATTTTAATCCCTGACTAAGGGTACACACTAAGGGTACACACTAAGGGTAAACACTAAGGGTAGTTGTGGAACGCCCACTTGTGATGTCACTAAGTGGGTTGGCTCGGTCGCCGTGGTGACAGAACTCACTCTGCCGGCGGGAAAGTCTGCGAACGGCCGGGGCCACGAGCAGATGACGACCCTGGAAGAGGAGACTTGGAGCCTGGAGGATCACAGAGAGTCACAAAGAGACACACAAACAAACACACACACAGAGAGAGACAGACATACAGCGAGAGAGAGACACACAGAGAGACACACAGAGACACACACAGAGACACAGAGACACACACAGAGAGACAGACATACAGCGAGAGAGAGACAGAGAGACACAAAGAGACACACACACACACACACAGACAGACATACAGCGAGATACACACAAACACAGACACACAAAGAGAGAGACAAACACACACAGAGACACACACACACACACAGAGACACACACACACACACAGAGACAGACACACACACACAGAGACAGACACACACACACACAGAGACACACACACACACATACACAGAGACAGACACACCCACACATACACACACATACACAGACACACACACACAAACACAGACACAAACACACAAACAGGGAGTCAGACCGACACACACACATTACTATGAGCCCTCCGCCCATGCGCTGGGTGAACTAACAGCGGGGGGCAGTGGGACTCACCATCTCCAGCAGCCTCCGGGCGTCCACCTGGGAGTCAAAGGTCACGAAGCCGTAGCTGAGGGAGGAGGGAACGCACTGAGGGTCACTCTAGGGGTCACTCTAAGGGTCACTAAGGGTCACTCAGAGGGTCACACTAAGGGTCACTAAGGATCACTAAGGGTCACTCTGAGGGTCAATAAGGGTCACTCTGAGGATCACACTAAGGGTCACTGAGGGTCACTAAGGGTCACTCTGAGGGTCACTAAGCAGTGATGTTGCTAGGTACGCGTCCTGCGTCCCTGACGCATTAAAATCTGAAAGGACGCACTAAACTCACTATCCATGCGTCCCGGGGACGCATCTCATTTTCCCCATGAAAAACGATACATTGTGAACATTAAACAACTCGTGTTTAATCACAGTAACTGGCCAAAGAAACCTTCTTGTGAGCAGATCGGACAAGCGCTGTTTCAACCCTCTGCGCATCTACTTGGCGCAGACGTGATCCCCTGTACAAAGTATCGCAACATGCTAATTTAGCCGCTACCAAAACAACTAGCTCGTCACCGCTGATTTCATTTCAACAATTAAAAATACGAACTTCATAGTAAATAAACCCACGTTTCCACTCCTCGATGCTGTGCTCATTCGTGTCGAATGAGCAAATCAAACAGGATTTTTTTGCAATCCTTCTGATTGAATATATGTACATTTATGACAAAATCGTGAGGACTAGGCTTGTGACACACACACACACACAAATGTGGCGCTCGCGCGGTAATAGCTCATTGGCGCCACCTAGTGATCATTATGTGCAAATGCACAGCCTCTCATTAAAATGATTTAGGCCTCTTGCGGCGCTAGGAGTAAATAAAAATGGCCCGGCGTTTCTAGTGTTAAACATGAACGGTTGAGTACTCCAGCTCTAACCATATCATACCACCATCAAGGAGTTTAACACTATTAATTTAATTTAAGAAATAGAATAATAATAAAAAAGAAACACATTTTTTAAGCTGGGGAGTCGACTCGGGACCCATTGAATTTCTCAGGGACCCACCCAACTCGCCACCTGTGGGTCCCGGGGACTCACTACATTGAAAACCTATCAACATCACTGCTAAGGGTCACTAAGGGTCACTCTGAGGGTCACTCTGAGGGTCACACAAAGGGTCACTAAGGGTCACTCTGAGGGTCACTCTGAGGGTCACACTAAGGGTCACACTAAGGGTCACACTGAGGGTCCCTAAGGGTCACTCTAAGGGTCACACTAAGGGTCACTCTGAGGGTCCCTAAGGGTCACTCTGAGGGTCACACTAAGGTTCACTAAGGGTCACTCTGAGGGTCACTAAGGGTCACACTAAGGGACACACTAAGGGTCACTCTGAGGGTCACACTAAGGGCCACTCTGAGGGTCACTCTAAGGGTTACTCTAAGGGTCACTAAGGGTCACTTTAAGGGTCACACTAAGGGTCACTCTAAGGGTCACTCTAAGGGTCACTAAGGGTCACACTTAGGGTCACACTAAGGGTCACACTAAGGGTCACTCTAAGGGTCACTAAGGGTCACTCTAAGGGTCACACTAAGGGTCACTCTAAGGGTCACTAAGGGTCACTTTAAGGGTCACACTAAGGGTCACTCTAAGGGTCACTCTAAGGGTCACTAAGGGTCACACTTAGGGTCACACTAAGGGTCACACTAAGGGTCACTCTAAGGGTCACTAAGGGTCACTCTAATGGTCACTCTAAGGGTCACACTAAGGGTCACTCTAAGGGTCACTAAGGGTCACTTTAAGGGTCACACTAAGGGTCACTCTAAGGGTCACTCTAAGGGTCACTAAGGGTCACACTTAGGGCTCAGTTATGGTTCCACGTCGACGCAGTAACCGCGCAGACGCTTCGACGCGGTCCTGAACCTGTTTTGGTTCTGCATCAGGGTTACGTTAGTGGACCTATCACAGCCCTCGCTGCTGCGTCGCCGCGACAGAAGGTTAATATTTTGGGGAGGGGCGCGAGGGCGCAAGGGGTCCGTGACCCCCTTGTGTTGCGTCGACGTGGAACCATAATCACCCCTAAGTGTACAAACTAATGGTACGCCCTGAGGGCACACACTGTGGATTAGGCTAACGGTTTTCAAACGGTGACCTTTAGAGAGGTCCACATGAGCTTTAGCCCATCCCTGCCCTTTACGGAGGTCCACATGAGCTTTAGCCCCTCCCTGCCCTTTAGGGAGGTCCACATGAGCTTTAGCCCCTCCCTGCCCTTTACGGAGGTCTCTGTGTGGGGCTGGGCGATATATCGATGTTGGAAATACATCAATATTCTTGTGATACACAGGATTTGGAACAAGACACTATCGTCAACATCGATATAGTTTAATTTGCGTTGAAAGTACAAAATTCTGTTTCCCCTATACTTCTTTGTAGCAGCAGTGCTAGGTTGCTAGGTAGCCAACTCACAGCACCGCTGCTACAAAGAAATGTAGGGGAAACACTGCTGTGACCTTTAGGTTGGGGTGCATGGTGACCTTTGACCTCACCCCTTGGACAGGCCCATGTGGTTGAAGACGATGTTGACTTCCTTCACCGCTCCATGGCGGGAGAAGAACCGCCAGATGTCTTCCTCTGTGGTCTAGAGATACACACACACGGTCACACACACAGACACATGGAAATACACACACATACACAAAAACACACACACAGACACACACACAGACACAAGGAAACACACACACAGACACACGGACACAGACAGACACACACACAAACACACATTGACAAACAGACACACACACGGACACACACACAGACATACACACGGACACAGAAGAGGCATTTAATTAACGCAGATGTACTAGTTAATTCATTACTTCATGTAGAACTTAACGTATTAGTTAACGTATTACATAATGTATGAGTTAATGTATTACTTAAAGCTAGGGTGGGAAATTTCTTTACTGTAATATTTGGCAAAACTGTCCTAATAGCCAGTCAGCTATATGTAGGTGAAGTGCTCTGAGAATATCTGCTCACAACTTTGCTCTCCCCTGCCTCTGTGGGCCGCACCCAAAAATTGCCACCGCTCATGTACACTTTGACCAATCAGAGCGAGGCTCCGATTCTCCGTTCTTATTGGCTGTGGGACTGTCCGGTCACCTTGGCAACGACGTTGGTGCGTCCCTGCGTGAGCGTTCACGAGCCTAGCGGTCTGACAGTTTTGTACTACTACGGCGGACAACAAATGAATAGCCATGTCTTCATCAACGGCCCATACATTTCCCATTCCCCGGATACTAGGGGTGTGACGAGATCTCGTGCCACGAGATCTCGCGAGATTAAACTCAACGATATTACCCGTCGGGTTAAAAATCTGTCTCGCGAGATTTGAGAGCTATCCAAACTTCTTTTTGTGGCCTGTAGGGGCAGTAATGCGCCTTTGCTACGTCTAGACTGCCAGAACCTAACGTAGGAGAAGGAAAAGAAGAAGAGGACGAGAAGGAGGGGAAGCAGGGGAAGCAGCCATAGGCAGCCAGAATAACGTCGGAAAATACCCGTATTACCGTCGAAGATGCCCCCGCCACTTTTAAATCATTTGTTTGGCAGCATTTTGGGTACCCGGCGGAAATGATGAATGGCAGTAGAGTGACTGATAAGACATGGACAATACCAAGTTGTCAGTGACATACTTGTTGGTCAGACTTTGATGCACTATTTGCACTCTGTATTGACGGAGTAGAACTTTGATTTGGTTTTGCACATAATATTGTTTGCATTTGAAAAAAAGAGAATTATTTAATTTTATTTATTTTACTTAAAAAAAATTAAAAATTAAATTTTAGTTTTAGTTTCAATTTCATGCATGTAAAGAGTTATAATAAAACATTTCAAAATGCATGTGTAACTCGGTTAAATAAAAGTCTGTTGGTCCAGTCCTATATTGTGTCATTGTAGTTTTCTTAAAATCTCGTCTCGTCTCGTTCTCGTGAACCGAATATCGTGTCTCGTCTCGTCTCGTGAGCTGAGTGTATTGTCACACCCCTACCGGATACCATCAACTAACACCACTAAGACAGGGAAAAAAAAGAGGAAAGACACTTGTTGAAAGGACAGCTACTAAAAGGGAGGCGGAGAGAGCTCGAAATAAAACCAGAGTAAACATCGGCGTGGCTTATGAGCGATGGAGAGAGTTACGTGACCTGAAAAACTTAAAATCGGACGCTGAGATGGCTACATTAGACAGGTAAGGAATTGTGTTATCTCTCCATGATATATTGTGATGAATATATAAAGTGTCGGCTGGTATGTTTTTTTACTAAGCAAAGCCATGATAACCGTTATATTACGGTTCTGTAATGTAACCATTTCAATACGGTTCTGTAGGATGTCTTGCATCAGCCCATGGTTCTTTTCCCGGTCCGTTTTATAGGTTAGTTATGGTCACACCAACCCTGTCGGAATAACATAGAGATTGTGCTAACACGTGGCCTAGGCCTCAACTCAACTGTGGATAATGTCCGAGTCACGTTTGTGTAAAAGCTACTTTGACACAACTGCCAAGATAAGCACATCGAGGGAAGTCTAGCATAAGATATTCCATGTATTGTTATAACGTTGTTGCAAGCTAGCAGCAGCCTAGCTCAGTTTCGCGATCGCTTTGAAGTGACGGTTTCCTTGTGTGTAATCTGGCTTTCTGTGTTATTTTAACAAATATATATATTTTTTTAATTCCGATAACGTTTTTCTTTGTTGACCAATCACTGTTGTGCTTCACCTGTTTTGGCAGTTATGAGAACCTCACATCCCCTACTTCATCCACACCATGCAAGCGCAGGAGAAACCTGCCTCTTCCCCCAGCTTCAAGCATACATTCAGAGACCCTCTTAGACAGGTGATCACTACCCCACCACCGTTTTCCATTAACATTTCCAAATTATGAAATTGTGTACATTTATTTTCAGCTTCCACCTTTATAGAATACAATATAGCCTAATAACTAATTTCAAAGATCTTTATTTCATAACACTATTTATATTCTCAGAGCCGATGACTTCTTGGATGCTCAAGATGTAGAGGACACCAATCCTGCCACTACATTTCAAAGTATGGATACAAGGTAAAGAAAGAACAGTGGAACAGTGGAAAAAGTTACTTCTGTATCAACTAATCAACATTAATACCTCTCCATTTATTGACTTCTCAAGTACTCCAATATGTTAATATTGTATTTTATTGTTTTTGTATTTGTAGTATTTCTCCATAGGTAACTGACATTGAAGTCATAACTGAAGAAGAATTTAATGACATCCGGAACTCTACGTAAGTGTGTCCTCGGCTCTAGTGTTCCCTTGTATGTTCCATCAAATCCCTGTATTATTGATGCAATACACTTTTTAAACTTAGCCCTCTAAAAAATCTCCTTCATAGAATTGGCTGGGCCGATAACACCTGGGAAGATGACAGTGGAGAAGATGACAGTTGGCACCCAGAAATGGAGATGGACGATGGGTCATCTTCAGAGGAGGAAGAAATGATGGGGCAAGACAGCGAATGCAGTGATGACAGTGACATCGATTACGTGCCTTTTCTCTGTGTGCGGTATGTATAATAAATCAAATATCTATGAGTGTTGTGTCCCGTTTATTCATTGCTGGTTCTTGCTCACCGTAGCACATGATGCAACTAAATTACGTCTATTTGCCATTTCAGGTATTCAATTCAGTTCAATACAAAGCAAACAATTCCCATGACTTGGGACACGGTACAAAACTGTCAGCTGCCCTGAAATACATACACCATGCCAGGTGATAACCTTAATGCCTTGCCATGAACAATTAATCCACGCAGTAGTCAAAACATAAAACGGCATATTCCCCAAATAACACGAAAAACAATAGTATAATTGCTCCAGCAACTTGTATGTTTGATATATCTGTATTGTGGTTCAGGCCTTTCAATACGCAAATGTTATTCCTAAACTCTGTAGCGTTTGTATATGTTGTTATCACAGGACTGGTGGAGCTCTCCAAAAGAGCAGATGGCTGGACACATTACCAGCTGTTGGTCTGGAGGAGACTGTTCATGACATTGATGATGGACACAATTCCTCAGAAGTGATACCACCGCTACCAGAGAAGACCAAGTCCTCTGCAAGGAAGATATAATTGGACAACCAGCTTCCATTGTCTACCATAGCTGTCTTAAACAGCTGGCTAAGTATCTTGTCGTACCAATCCCCAAGTGCAACACAAAGGACCCAGTAACTGATGCTGAATGTGGAGCACTTAGACCATTTGAAGTGAAAATAACTTCCAGGGGCACATCAGTTGTCGTGGAATGGGTGAGTACTTAGTTAGCAATAAAGACATACTGTAGGATCATATATTTCACTTTGAGGGCATAGTGTACACATGCTTTATTATCTATTTAATGACAGCTACTGTTCTGTGCTGTGTTGCTCTTTTTTCCTTTTTCAGATATGTCATCAGGGTCACAGTGTCTGGAGGTGGAACTCCCAGCCCACTCTAAAATACGGGATGCATGCAGGTGACTTCATGTTGTCCTCGAACATCCTACTCTCTGGGAACAACTACGGGAAGGTGGCTCTGCTGTTCAAATTCATGAACTTGGGAATAGTACATAGAACAACATTCTTTAAAATCCAGGACGCCTACTGCGTTGACGCCATCGAGGACTACTGGGATGACAAGAGGTCAGCCATTATTACCCGGCTGAAATCAAAGGACAGTGTAGTGGCCCTTGGTAAGTTTGCAAATCCCTCTCCTACAAATATTACTCCTGCAGTCCTACACACAGCTGATTACAATGTGGCTCAACTACATTTGATTTATTTAGTTTTTGTGTAATGTGTAATTTCATACTATGTTCACCTTTGACATTGATAAGTGAGAGAATGTGGCTTTTATCTATTATATCTGCAATGTTTTTTTTTGTGTTTTTTTTTCATCTTTCATAGGTGACGGTCGTATGGATAGTCCTGGGTTTTCAGCACAGTACTGTTCATACACAACGATGGACAACGACAGTAAAGAGATCATATCAATTGTCAATATTGATAAGAGGGAGACCCAGAAGAATTCTGTTATCATGGAGGAGGATTTCATCCGGACCTTTGAGACTCTCCACAAAGAGATTCGCCTACAGGAGTTTTGCACTGATGCTCATTCACAGATCTCGGCGCTCTTCAGTAAGTGCAAAGATATTTATGCGTATAATTTTACGGATGAAGTATTGCTCTATGTATTTCATGATTGATCATTGTCAAAATGTTTTAGCCTGCGTCTAACACATATCTGTTTGCATCCTTCCATGCAGATCCAACAAAAGGCAGGTTCAAGGACTGGTGTTCGACACACCCTTGACATCTGGCATGGGTCAAAGAACTTGGGTAAAAAAATCCATGCAGTAAGTTCCTGACTTCGATTATGTTATTGGTCCTTGATAATAGATTGTTATAATACCAAGTCAAACAACACCTTGATTTCTACTTATGTTGTTTATGTTAAAACAACTTCTTTGAGATGATGATCACAATGACTGAATGTAAAGGTCTTGCCATTTCCTGCCATTCAGTTATAAGCCAGGTGTCTACCACACAGATGGTGATTACATCAGGTTCCTGGTTCCAGAGAATTTGCCAAATCAACATTGATGACAAAGTCTGAGCTTTATTTAAATGTTATTTTCCATTCCGTGTCAAGGCAGGCCTTCGGAAAGGATGTTCAATTCTCCTTACCTGGAGTAAGGAGATATGCATACATTTCTGGTATTGCTGTAAGACTGCACAGAACACTAATCAGTTCGGTGTAAGTATTGCTCTGTTTTGGATTTCACTTTGCGATTCCTGACCATTTCTTACATTTTGATTTTATTGATAAATTGACTTTGGTTATTTTATTTTATATTTATTTTAAAAACTTGTACTAGCATTTATATAATGACAAAATAGGTATTATTTATTGTGTAAAAAAAAAAACAATAAGAAATGATGCAGTTCTGTTCTACTGTAGGATATGTGGACAGGTCTTCTCCACCATGTTCAAGGAGAGCATGAGTGGGCCCTATCTTGCTGTGAACATGGTGTCAGGATCCTCGCATGGACTGTTGTTTTTTGTCTCCCCCTACCTGTTGGAGTGTGATTGTTCTGGACTTTGTTTATGTTTGGAGCCATGTGTTGGTCATGTGTCCGGGGTGACACCCATGTCCTTATTTGGGCGACTTCCTGCCTTTTGTTTGTGCCCTCCATTTTCTCTGTCCACCTGTCCCTCATTTTGTATTGATTGGTGGAGTATTTAAACGCTGCCCTTTCTGCTCACTTTGTCAGATCGTCACGTTAGGTACTGTTTGCTACCCGACTGCCACGTGAGTGCGACTAGCGTGAAGCTCTTTAAAGAGAGACAATAGTTTCTGTTCTTCCCGGTTTTGAACCCTGCCTGTTTGGATTAAGCCTTCTGCCTATCAGTTTTTGGATCTCCTGCCTGTAGCTGTCCGTCAGTATCTGTCTGCCTGCCTGCCCGTTTACGAACCCTGCCTGTACCTGGAATCTGATTTGCCCGCTGGACTGTATGGAAATAAACCCTTTTTGATCTGCTATTGATTCCCGTTCTGTGTCGTGACAGTACGATCTGACCAAGATGGAATCAGCAGATCTGGATCAGGTGAAAGCTGTGCTGGAGAGGCAAGGAGCGCTTCTCGGTCGACATCAAGCCCAGCTTCAGACGGTTGAAGATTCTCCGGAGGCCCCTCTCCCGTTCCTGCCAGCGCCGGCTTATCCCAGCCAACCAGAGCCCATGCAAGTGGACCGTACCCATCTGTCCCCAGCCGAGAGACAGAGAAGAAGGGACACCAATTCTTGCATGTATTGTGGTAAACCGGGCCATTACTCCGCCCAATGCCCGGCAAAAGGCAACGCTCACCCGTAGAAGGGGGATTACTGGTGAGCGTCACTCCTCTTCATCCCTCTTCTACCATCCGTACCCTTGTCCCTGCCACGCTCTTTACAGGAGCTCATTCCCACCCCGTGTCTGCACTTATTGACTCGGGAGCTGATGGCAATTTCATGAACACGTCCCTGGTCTCTGAGCTACACCTCGTCCCAGCCCAGCTGAAGACGCCTCTGGAGGCAAGAGCACTAACCGGAGCAAGGTTCTCCCAGATAACCCATGTCACGCCCCCGGTGAGTCTACTCATTTCTGGCAATCATCAAGAGAACCTAGTGTTCCATATGTTAGACTCACCAACTGCTCCCATCGTCCTCGGCCGGCCCTGGCTGGTAAAGCACAATCCACACATTGATTGGGCTAATAACACCATCCTAGGCTGGATCACATTCTGCCTGAATAACTGTCTTAAGAATGCCCTTACCCCCCCGCCTGCAGTCTCCCCAGCCACAGATGATTCCATGGATCTGTCTGAAGTACCACCTGAGTACCTGGATCTCAAGGCTGTGTTCAGTAAAGCCCGTGCAACCTCCCTGCCACCGCACCGACCCTATGACCTGGCCATCGAGCTTCTACCTAGTACGTCACCTCCTAGGGGCCGTCTCTATTCCTTGTCTTCTCCCGAAACCGCAGCTATGAACAAGTACATCTGTGAGTCACTAGCTGCCGGTATTATCCGCCCCTCTTCCTCGCCTGCTGGTGCCGGGTTTTTCTTCGTAGGGAAGAAGGACGGCACCCTGCGTCCTTGTATAGACTATAGGGGCCTAAACAACATCACTGTGAAGAACCGCTACCCTCTGCCTTTGATGTCCTCAGCTTTTGAGTTGTTGCAGGGGGCCAAGATTTTCAGCAAGTTGGATCTCCGCAGTGCTTACCATCTGGT
Organism: Gadus morhua; assembly: GCF_902167405.1. NCBI lineage: Eukaryota > Metazoa > Chordata > Actinopteri > Gadiformes > Gadidae > Gadus > Gadus morhua. The sequence goes on from NC_044054.1 coordinate 2,000,135, forward strand.
CCGAGTAAGGGAGGGGATGAATGGAAGACTGCATTTAATACTCCTTCAGGTCACTATGAGTATTTAGTCATGCCTTTTGGTCTCTCCAACTGCCCAGCAGTGTTCCAGGGTATGATTAATGATGTCCTGAGGGATATGCTTAACAAGTTTGTTTTTGTTTACATAGATGACATTTTAATTTTTTCTCCGTCGGTTTCCCAGCACTCCCAACATGTCCGTAGTGTCCTGCAGCGCCTTTTGGAGAACCAACTGTTCGTTAAAGCGGAGAAATGTGAATTTCACAAAGAGACTGTTTCCTTCCTGGGGTATGTCATCACAGCTGGAGGGGTCCAGATGGATGGTCCGAAGGTAAAAGCAGTCACCGACTGGGAACGTCCAACTTCTAGGCGGGAACTACAAAGATTCCTGGGATTTGCTAACTTCTACCGGCGGTTCATCCGTAACTACGGTTCTCTGGCTGCTCCCCTAACCGCTCTAACCTCCTCCAGGGTGAAGTTCACTTGGTCACCAGCTGCCGAGGCAGCGTTCAATGACCTGAAGAGTCGTTTCACATCGGCCCCGATCTTGAGCCAACCCGACCCTGACCGTCAGTTTATTGTTGAGGTGGATGCCTCAGACGTTGGGGTGGGGGCTATTCTTTCTCAGAAGTCTGGGGCAGATCAGAAGGTCCACCCCTGTGCATTCTACTCCCACAAACTCACTCCCACTGAGCGCAATTATGACATTGGCGACAGAGCTATTGGCAGTAAAATTGGCTCTAGAGGAGTGGCGTCATTGGCTGGAGGGAGCTAAGGAGCCATTTTTACTTTGGACGGATCATAAGAATCTGGAGTATCTACGTTCGGCTAAAAGCTTAAATCCCAGGCAATCTCGTTGGTCTCTGTTTTTCACCCGTTTTGACTTTTGTCTGTCCTACCGACCATGATCCAAGAATGGTAAACTGGATGCCCTGTCTCATCAGTTCCCAGATTCGGATCCTGCTCCTGCACCTAGCACCGTCCTGTCCCCACAGTGCCTCATAGGAGCTGCTAGATGGGATATGAGACCATTGTCCGCACAGCCCTGTCTGGTGAGTCCGGCCCCAGCACTTGCCCTCCTAACTGTCTTTTTGTACCACAATCCGTCCGCTCCCAGGTCCTGCAATGGGGTCACTCATCCAAACTGGCCTGTCACCCGGGTGTCAGACGTACCACTGCGTTAATCAAGCAACGCTTCTGGTGGCCTGCTATGGAGCGGAGTGTGCGTGAGTTTGTGGAAGCCTGTTCTGTATGTGCCCAGAATAAACCATCAAACCTACCACCTGCTGGCTTTCTACAACCCCTACCAGTACTCAGGAGACCCTGGTCCCACATTGCCCTGGACTTTGTCACTGGTTTGCCACCTTCTCACGGTAACACTACAATCCTCACTATCGTGGATCGCTTTTCCAAATCTGTGCACTTGGTCCCCTTACCCAAGTTACCCTCTGCCAAGGAGACAGCGGACTTACTCGTGCAGCATGTCTTCAGGCTACACGGGCTCCCAGTGGATGTGGTCTCAGACAGAGGTCCCCAGTTCACCTCTAATTTTTGGCGTGCTTTTTGCAACCTTCTCGGTGCTAAGGTCAGTCTGTCCTCAGGCTTTCACCCCCAGTCAAATGGCCAGTCGGAGCGAGCCAACCAGCAGATGGAGACAGCGTTGCGGTGCCTGACGTCACAGGACCCTACAGCCTGGAGTCTTCAGCTGCCATGGGTGGAGTACTCCATGAACTCCTTGCCATCTGCGTCTACTGGTCTGTCTCCGTTCCAGTGCTGCCTCGGCTACCAGCCTCCATTGTTCCCGACCCAGGAGGAGGAGGTTGGGGTTCCCTCAGCACAGACATTCATCCGACGCTGTCGCAGAACGTGGAGGCGGACCCGGGCCGCCATTCTTCGCTCGCAGACCAGAATGAGGAGTCAGGCAGACCGTCGCCGCATCAAGGCTCCCCACTACACCCAGGGGCAGCGGGTGTGGCTTTCCACGCGTGACCTTCCTCTGAAGGTGACTTCCCCAAAATTGAATCCACGCTTCATCGGCCCCTACACCATCTCCCAGGTGGTCAACCCCTCTGCGGTTCGGTTGAACCTCCCTCCTGCCCTCCGCCGCATCCACCCCACCTTCCATGTGTCCCGTGTCAAGCCCTTCCGGTGTTGCCGTCCGGGTTCCAACTCCGGCCCCAAACCCCCACCACCCCCCAGACTCGTTGATGGGTCTGAGGTTTACACAGTTCGCCGCCTGCTCGACGTCCGCCGTCGGGGTCGGGGCCACCAGTATCTGGTGGACTGGGAGGGCTACGGCCCCGAGGAGAGGAGCTGGGTCCCTGCCCGGAACATTGTTGACCCCTCGCTCATCGAAGACTTTCACCGTCAGCATCCCGCTCCTACCTCGGTCAACGCCAGGAGGCGTTGGTAGAGGAGGGGGTACTGTCAGGATCCTCGCATGGACTGTTGTTTTTGTCTCCCCCTACCTGTTGGAGTGTGATTGTTCTGGACTTTGTTTATGTTTGGAGCCATGTGTTGGTCATGTGTCCGGGGTGACACCCATGTCCTTATTTGGGCGACTTCCTGCCTTTTGTTTGTGCCCTCCATTTTCTCTGTCCACCTGTCCCTCATTTTGTATTGATTGGTGGAGTATTTAAACGCTGCCCTTTCTGCTCACTTTGTCAGATCGTCACGTTAGGTACTGTTTGCTACCCGACTGCCACGTGAGTGCGACTAGCGTGAAGCTCTTTAAAGAGACAATAGTTTCTGTTCTTCCCGGTTTTGAACCCTGCCTGTTTGGATTAAGCCTTCTGCCTATCAGTTTTTGGATCTCCTGCCTGCCTTTACGAACCCTGCCTGTACCTGGAATCTGATTTGCCCGCTGGACTGTATGGAAATAAACCCTTTTTGATCTGCTATTGATTCCCGTTCTGTGTCGTGACACATGGCCCCTTATCGGCCGACAGGGAGAAGGAGTGGATCCAGAGTGATTCTGAGGCCTTTCAGGTTCTGTCAGAAATAGTGCTGGATGAACACTGGCTGAAGAATGTGGAGAAGTTCCTGAGTTTCAGGTAAGTAAACATGTTTTCATAAGAAGGTTATTGTAAGTGGCTAAGTCCTGCTATATGGGCATTTGAGATACAGTGCGCAGGCTAATGACTTGGCTGAGGTGCTTGCTATACACTGTCTTACACTTGTCACAATACTGGGCACATGGTGTTATAAACACTATTCATGGTAATGGCTCTTACAAGCATATCTATAACGCTGTGTTCATGGCCACTTTCAAATTAGCACTAAAGTTATATTATATGTGTATAGATATGGGGTCATAGCTTAATCATCTGTTTCTTTTATTCTGTAAGGTCAACCGCTGAGCTGGAATCCTTCCATAATCATATACTGATGTATGCCAGCAAGCGATTCAGCTTTAGCCCACCTGTTTACAAGGCTCGCATCCTCTTAGCAGCGTTGGACTATAACCATCATGTTCAGACCGGTGAAGAGGAAGGCTGATGGCTCAATAGAGTACGTTTTCAATAATTTTCATATATATATATATATTTCAGATTTACAATATTCTAAGCTGCATGACTGATGTGGATACATTGAGACATTATTTCATCCTGTGTCAGGTACTGCAAGCTCTACAATAAAAAGTCAAAGACTTGGAGTCTATACACAGTGAAGGTGGAGAAGGACTACGGATACATGGCAGACCTGCAGAGTGCTATCCTAGAAGCCCGGCTGACATCAGACAAGGGTTTGCCAAAGACCAGGAAAAAAAAGGCCTAATGACCCACGGCAATATGGGGTTCTTGCAAGCATCCCACCTCCCACCACCCAGGACCTGTTGCAAACCCAATTCCACAGAGGAGTAGGTATGGAATGAATCCTGTTTGACATATTATCTACACATGATACAGTACATATCCCAAGTAAAGGGAAATTAAACACTTAGGAAAAGTAGTGACTTTATTCTTTCAACAGGGCAAGGAATGCAGTAAGAGACCATAGAAGAGATTGGAGGTCCCATACCAACTAAACTGAAGCTGACTGTAGGCTCCTGGGGGCTGTTTGGAACAGTATTACGCTGCTCACTTTTAGATTTTTGATATTTGTAAATATTCGATTTATTAGATCTAAATGTCCTTCACAGTTTTGTATTATTTACACTTGGTTCTTATAAAATATCTTAAAAAAAAATAGCATTTTGTATATAGTTTTCTATGATCAATTTGTTTATAATTGACATATTTTCAATGCAGTTGCACGATTGTTCTGCAAAAAAGGCATTTTGTTATGTATTTTGTTATGTAGTGCTTTTATACTTTAGAATTTGCACTTGTGCTGCATGTAGTCATCGAAGGCCAGGGTGTTCCTGTGTGTGTTATCTTGTTTTATTATTTAATAAAAAAGCTTTTTACCGCACTTGCCCTCATCATTTATCCAGCATTACACCTGCGTAATGTGCATTGTTATCATGATATGCTATAGTTATTTTGATGTCTGCTGTAACCGACAATGAAAAGATGGGTCATAAAAACAGGAAATTGAACATGTATTTTTTAAACACTTTTTAATGATGCTTAAAGTCTCCTTGTGAGGAAGCCAACATATTGTCCAAGTGGGTCTGGGTACTTGTCCCGTATCCTCCAGACAAAACAACTAGGGATGACGACCCTGTGTCCCCGAGCCAGTGCTCCGTATTCCCAAACAACAAACTGCCTATAGGCGGCAAACCTAAATTGTTTTTGTCCCCCCCTGGGTCTGGACGGTCAGCCACAGCACGGACGTCATTCCAGATCCTCCTGGCCAGCCGCAGAACCCCCCCCTGCATTATGTATGCGTCCATGTGAGGCAGCATGGAGACACAGGAGTCCAGGAGTTGTCCACAGCATTTCCTCTCTATATCCGTAGGCATCTCCTTGCATTTGGTGCAAATGCACCAGGCTGGCTGCTGTGGGTCACTGGGAGCAGGCTGTTGTGGGTCAGATGTGGGATGAGGGATGGACATGGCCAGGAGGTCAAAGATGAGGGATGGTTCCCGTTCCAAACACAGCTCCAGCAGATGGTGGGAAGCTTCTAGGTTCAGGTTTCTGATTCGAACCTCGCCAGGAAATGTACAATTACTTATTACACATTTATACTGACAATTGGCTCGCCTGATTTTTTTTTGTTAAAAGTATGACATGAAATAAACATACCTGCTCATTTGTGATTCGTTGAATCCTGATTGTTTCCAAATGGGCCATGTCTTCTTGCCCTATCGTGTCAATACCTCTCCGACCGCGACCTCGTCCCCTTCCTCTGCCCCTGCCTCTGCCCCTAGGCTGCCTCCCTCTAGCAGCAGGACGTCCGCTGACCCTACATATCCCACGTCCTGTGCTGCTAGGACCTGGGACATAATCGTCCCCAGAGCCAGCTTGGCTCTCTTCTTGGACACTCTTATAATGCAAAAAATTAGCGTTATTGTAGTACAATTCATGACTTCGAAACGTCAGTATATAATATATTGATGACCAGGTTACTAGCTCTGGCAGCTTATGCTAACGAACTACAGTTGCAATTAGTCTGCTATCTTGCTTGGCTGATACAGCTACCTTTCTTAGGCCTACCAGCGCAATTGCAATGATTTTAAGATAACATACATGGTATGTCTGTGAGTACGATTTTGATGCTATATATGTACTTATGTAGCTATCAGCACTAATGTTTAATTACCTCGGAATTGGACATGGTGTTTTGTCTTCCTATCAATGTAACTGAATTCACATGAACGCACATAACTGACGATCGGTGGGAGGAGCTACAGCAGGTAGCGTGGCAGGGAGAGGCCAGAGAGCACGCGACGGAATCTCAACGGCTGTTTTCTCCAAAATCGCCCACCCTAGCTTTAAAGGGGACATATTGTGAAAACAACACTGTTCCTAATATTTGGGGAGTTGTTTTGGGTCTCTGGTGCTCCCACACGCATACAAACTTTGAAAAAAGTCTGTACTAGGGCTGGGCGATATGGACCAAAAGTCATATCTCGATATCTTCAAGCAGAATATCGATATTAAGATAAAGATCGATATTTGTTGACTCAATAACATAGTTGCTGTTGCCGCGCTCCAACTCGTCGTTCTACATCGGTGGCGTCGCTGTGCTCTCGTCTCCAGCCTGCCTGCGTCGCTGTGCTCGTTAACCTGCCTTGCTGATGACCGTGGAGTTACCGTTATTACTATAGGCTACCTACCTACCTACCGTTTGGATTTACCGTTACTATTCCTACTAGTGGTGCAACGGTTCACGGGTTTCCCGTGATCCGACTACAACCAACCCCCCTTGCAATGAGCAATGAGTCTTCCAACCGAAATCAATGGATTTACAAAATGCCAAATAAAACACGACAGAAACTGTATTTCGCTACCATACTTGATGGAAAAACAGAAGATGAGGATTAGGGATGCACCGAATTTTCGGCCGAAAATGGCCCAAAAGCGGATTTTCAGTTTTCGGCCGCAATACTTTTATCACCGAAACAACACGGCCGAAACAGAAATTTGTGATGACGCAAACAAAAAGCGCTGCCAGCACACGCTTGTCTGGATAAGCGCCAATATGTCTGCGGTGTGGACGTTTTTCAATGTTTCTGAGAAAGACTAACGTATAGCGATTTGCAAAAGTCGCAATGCCTTGATTTTAAGTAAGTACACAGTCATAGCCATAAATGCAATGGTACTAGGCTTGTATTATCGAGTATAAACGGTATAAACTTTGAAACTAGGTCAACCGCCATCTTCTCCGTCAAATCTCCTCTCACACTCGGTGACAGCGTCTGGCAGCGCGCCAATTCTCGGTGACAGCGTCTTATAACGTTCTATATATAATAGTATAATATCAGGGTTTTTTCTAGAAAAAAAAAGTAGCAGGGAGCAAGCCTTTGAAAAAATAATGATTAAATGGTACATTCTGAGGCTATCTTAGAGAGAAATTCTAGCTCTTGTGGTCATCCTGAAAAACTAAAATACTATCAACTTTTGGTAGACTTGTACAACTTTACCCTGTAAATAAACATGACAAATTTCAAAAATATTGGCTAAACTTTTATTAAGTAGGACAAATCACAACAGCAGCCGTCTGTTCCTGAGACTGCCCCAACGCCTCACTGCCTTGTCAAAATCAAATTGATCAATTGCAGGCCCCTCAATACTGATCCTGAGGAGGTGGTTCAGGGTAGCGTTAGTCATGGTAGACCTCCTGTGCCATGCCTCTATGGAACAAGTTTTGGGGCTCTAGAGTCAATAATGGCGACGCTATAGAAATGTTACTATTGTTGTCGTTTTCAGTTTTGTACTTTGCAGACGGTCCCTAAGCTCGCGGCTGAAAGCCGACTGCTCGTAGAAGCCAATGCAATTCAGTTTTGCACTTTGCAGACGGTCCCTAAGCTCGCGTCTGAAAGCCGACTGCTCGTAGAAGCCAATGCAATTCACCGTTCGCTAAAGACGGCTCGTTTGGATGAAAACTATGTTGTAGCTGGTTCTCTGGGTTACTACACTTTTATCGGGCTAATTCGGCCGTGCAGCCGCCATTTAGTTCCCTGCTACGGGTTCCCTGGTAACAGGGAACCCTGTTCGAACTGTTCGACTGTTCGTTTTGCTCTCGCAAAACTCTTGATCAACACTCAGCATTTGTTTATTTCTGTCGTTCATTGAAACCGCTTTGTGCAGAGAGAACTGGAATGGTCTTGTATACTTGCTTAGCATCTTAGCGCCTAGACCAAAAACCCATTCAAATACATAGTAGCTAGCTAGCTAGCTGCTAATAACTTTAACGTTAGCATGTCGACTCGGTCTGGGAAACTCCAATTCGGATCGGAATATTTTTGGAGTAATTATTAGTTATTTGAGGATCAGACACATTGTCAGGTGGTGGTGTTGGGATATTTTCGCGGAGAAAAGATCGTTTTGAGAAATAGTGTATGTTGTACAGCAGCATGTAAGTACAGATCCAAGTCTGACAGGTTCAGTCGGCATTTCGGTAGGATGGCGCACGCCGGGAGTATCGGGGCGCAGCGCCCCTGTTCCCTTGTTTAGAAAAAACCCTGTAATATAATTGTATACATAATATCAAAAGCCAAAAGCCAAAAGCCAAAAGCTCTGTGCGCCTCCGGATGGCCGTAGCGCGGGGAGCTCTCGTAGGGATTGGGCTTCGCGGGGTTTGTTTACCGGCGTTGCTATGGTTACCGGTCTTGCGTGTTCCAACGCTTTATTAGGACGCCTATCTATCAGGTTTGTATATTTTTTTTTATAATGAAAAAACACATCAAAAATAAAACAGTGCAAAGATAAACTGCCGAACTTTTAACCTTTTTAACCTAATACCGTATACCGCGGCAATCCTAAATCCTAAACTAATAATTGTCATAATAATTTCTTTCGTTGTTTCGGTTTTCGGCCTTGGTTTCCTCATTTTCGGTTTTCCGTTTCGGCCGAGAATTTTCATTTCGGTGCATCCCTAATGAGGATGTCTGCATTGTCTTGGGAGAGTGTAGACTCTAAACTTTTCCCCGGCAATGCAGACATCCTGAACTGTAAATCCAGGGATACGGATTATTTACTATCCATGTCAAAAAGAAGAAGGAATAATGCCTCAGATTGCAATTTTTTTAAATATTGACTAAGCTTAAAGGAATCAGGATTATTACCAAATCTTTCACTTTATTTTGTTTGATAATTCGCAAGTCCACACAAGTCGATTACCGAATGCGCCAGAGTTCAGTTCAAGGAGGAAAGTTTTGTAATAAATTTATAAATTTATAATTAATATTTATAAATAATATATAGCAAGTGTTGACACGTAAATTAAAGGACTTGCATATGTAAGTTACAGTTACAAAATATTTGTTCGCTACAATCAAGCATGGCACGTTGTTGACAGAAGACGCACTGCACACGTGATGAAGGACAGCTCAAGCACCGGAGAAGACGACCCATCTACAGCTTGAAGTCGAGAGAGATAGAGAAGGTTCGTGTTTGTGTTTTCCCCGGCTGCAGAATGTAAAGTTACACCCCAGAAACTTTTCATAGACTGCCATCGCGGTACAATGACCGATCTCTGGTAGACAAGTGGCTTATTGTTCTGAATATGGACATTGAGACGCCAATCGAGACGCTGATGCAGAAGGATCACCATGTGTCATGTCACGCAAAGTTTGTTAGTTTGCTAACCCTGTTGAGCCAAGTTAAAATCACTCATGTCTTGTCGTTCACTTCCTGTTTTATTTTGTAGTTCCCTTTTCCCTCTCGTTTCAGGCACCTCAACTGTGATTGCCTCCCCGGTCCCTGATTCGTCTCACCTGTGTTCCCCTCCCTCATGTATAAATACCCCTTGTTTCCCTTTGTCTAATGTTAGTTCGTCTTGGGTCCCCAGGGTATCGTCAAAGCCTCAGTATTTGTTAGTTTTTTGTGCCCAGACACTTGCAGATACTACTGCATTTAATTGTGTTTTGTATCCTCCTAAGCGAGCACCTTTTTGTTACAGTTTTGTATCCTCCATGAGAGCGTCTTTTGTTACCATTTTCTAGTAAAGCGTTTTTGGTTTAAACATACTGCCGTCTTTTGAGTTTTGCTTCTGAGTCCCTGTCCCTGAGTCAAGTCGTGACACCGTGTCTGCAGTGCTCATTTCGATAAGGACGACTTCATCATTCCTAAAAGAGCTGCTGACCCAAAGAACCCAAAGAAAGTGTCATTGAAGAAGAATGCTATTCCACGAGTGCAGCAAGTGGCTACGGATAGTCTTGAGGTAAAGTTGTTTGCTTTTTTGTCGTGTTATATATGATTGTTCACAATTGGTGTGGGGGAGGATGCAAAATAAACTGATCTTGCTCTGCTGTTACCAGTGGGATCAACATGTAGGCTACTTCATTCAACTCTCACCACCATTCAGCCCCCCCCCCCCCCCCTCCCACCCATCTCACCACCATTCAGCCCCCACCCACCTCAGCAAGACGGCCACGACACCCCTTTTTTGACACCTTGAGGATCTTCAACCGATAGATTACAATTTTGTTAACCAAATGCTTTAGTAGCATTGGGGGGCAATGCTGCCCTACAATGACAATAAGAACACCTGGCTTTAGCCAATGCATTGGACTTCTCCTTGCAACGTTTGTTTTAGTGTTCGTTGTATGTTATTGTACCGTTATTACACAAATACATGACCCAATTGTTAAACGTTCGGATGACTCTTCCACGACAAATATGCAAACAACTTTACGGATAGACTTGAGTTAAAGTTGTTTTCTTATTTGTCGTGGAAGAGTCATCCGAACGTTTAACAATTGTGGTAATATATTTGTGTAATAACGGTACAATAACAGTTGCGAAACAAAAAAATATGCGAAATAGAGCGCCGACATTTTCGATGACATCACTGGCATGGTAGGACTAGGTCGTTGCTGCAGACACGCAAATGACTTCTACACACGAGGAAAATGGTGATTACGCGTTTGAGCCTGTGAGGGACATGCCTGTAGTGTCCGACTGCCACCCGGTGGAGAGGGATCATTTTCAGGCTCCAGCTCCACCTTCGGATCGTGTGGGTGTGACTGGTGTGCGTGTGGGTGCTGCCGGAGCGTGGACACTGCCATTGAATCAGTCTGCTGCCGAGAGGTCCCGGTCAACCTTGACCATCCAACGGTGGGATTAGGTTGCATAACCATGCATAAGGCATTTCGGAGGTTTCGCAAGGTTTGTTTACCGGCGTTGCTATGTTGTTGCGTGTTCCAACGGTTTATTAGGTTTCTAATAAATCGCTGTCTAATCAATACTTCATTCACTGCCTCTTCCGTGGTCATTACAATATTATGAATAGACTGTGTCGGGTTCTCCGACGTCCCTCCCTCTTGGCCTGCCCATAACAGGTTCCAATATTAAGGGCTGCCTAATATTCGTTCGAATTTTGATTTATTTTTTGATAGTCTAATTATATTCGAATAACGAAGTTCGGAGTCAAAGCCCTAATGTGTAGGGACCCTAGACAGGCTACTGCAGAGGTTTGGTGCTATTTTTAGCAATATCAGTGGTTAAAAAATGCCGATTTGAAAGAGAAACACACTGCCCCAAGCCAATAACATGGACGCCAAACATTGCGCCGGGCAAACTCTAATATCTGGAGGGCTTATTTGATGGGTTTTCATGCCAAAACAAAGACCCTGTGTTCAATTTTCGCCGGAATTAAACTTTAATAAATTAGTGAACGTATTACTTAATGTATAGTGAACGTATTACTTAATGTATAGTAGGGTTGCCGCGGTATACGGTATTACCGGTGTTACCGGTGTTGAGGCTAACAACGATTACTCGTTGTTGCACAACGGCAACACTGTTTTTTTTTTGTTTGTTTTTTCAGTAATAAAAAACAAATTCAGTAAAATGAATAATATAATTACAATTAAGAAAATTTAAATGTGTAAAATAGGCCACAGTTCTGCTCTGCACGGGAGAATTGTCGCGCCGAGAATAGGCTCAGTGCACTAGAACCCGGAAGTCAACTGACGGTGTCGGCATTCTAGTTTCCGGTCTACTTACTGACCCAGTCCATAGCGTGAACATGTCTGGCTTTTCTAGAAGTCTCCAAGACCTACGGACAATAAATGTTAACGATGTTCACCGCATTGTTGGTGCTAGTTCCCTTGCACCTACAAGCAAGCGGGAAAAAGGATTTAAGCTCTATATTTCGAGTTATTTGCATAACTTTGAGGGTAGGTAACAGACTACTACAGGCTTTTTAGTGAACATTTGTTAGCGACAACATTTTTTTCTGTATTTAAAACACTTAACTGTCCGTTGTTGTACTAACTGTACTAACGTGTGTCCATTTTTTAGTGTCTAGCAAAGATAAGGGAACATCGGAGGTGATTATCAGAGCATTGTGCCACAGGTCCATGAAGAAATCAGAGAAGCCTCACAGCTTGAGTGTATGTTAAAGCTAGCGATAAACCAACCGTTATAAACAAACCGTTATACGGCTGTTTCTTGTGTCCGTGGGGGGATTTAGCTGAGGTCATATGTTTAATCAAATAATCAATACAAACATGTATATTTTAAAAAAAAACAGCACAAATGTACCGTAATTTTCGGACTATAAGCCGCGCCTTTTCCCCCATTTTTCGAGTCTGCGGCTTATATAACGGTGCGGCTAATCTATGGATTTTACAGGTTACAGACAAGTCCACCGACTTTAACTCTATCGGTGCGGCCACACCAAACGCGTTACTCGCGTTGGATAACGCGAGTAACGCGCCTAACCTGACGCTTGATCATTGTGTGGTGGTTCAACGCTTCCAACGTGTCAATGCGCCAACGCAGCTAGATGAGTCCATGTCCATGCAAGTGAACGGAGCGTTCCCTCTTCGTCATAACTATCAAACCAAACATCCTTCACATTAGCCGAGCGAACATTATGAAAGTAAAATGCACATTTCTCGCTAAAAATGTTTCCATAAACGCATTTAATGGCGTAACTATGTTACTATTTCCACCCAGAATAAAGATAGTCGTCGGCCGTGGCTGCGCTGGAGTCCGAGGTAGGAACCCCAAACGCCGCCGTGTTTGGGTGATAGAGCTTAGATCGGGTTAGATTAAATAATCTCTGATATAAATAACAATAATCGGGTTAAATAACTTCACATGGTGTGTCTGGTGTGTTTCCAGCATTCGTAGTGTTGATCAGCAGAGAAATAGTCCGCCAAGACGTTGAGGTTGCTTAGCATCCAGACACTCTGTCCATGCAAGTGAACGGAGCGTTCCCTCTTCGTCATAACTATCAAACCAAACATCCTTCACATTCACCGAGCGAACATTATGAAAGTAAAATGCACATTTCTCGCTAAAAATGTTTCCATAAACGCATTTAATGGCGTAACTATGTTACTATTTCCACCCAGAATAAAGATAGTCGTCGGCCGTGGCTGCGCTGGAGTCCGAGGTAGGAACCCCAAACGCCGCCGTGTTTGGGTGATAGAGTTTAGATCGGGTTAGATTAAATAATCTCTGATATAAATAACAATAATCGGGTTAAATAACTTCACATGGTGTGTCTGGTGTGTTTCCAGCATTCGTAGTGTTGATCAGCAGAGAAATAGTCCGCCAAGACGTTGAGGTTGCTTTGCATCCAGACACTCTGTCCATGCAAGTGAACGGAGCGTTCTCTCTTCGTCATAACTATCAAACCAAACATCCTTCACATTCACCGAGCGAACATTATGAAAGTAAAATGCACATTTCTCGCTAAAAATGTTTCCATAAACGCATTTAATGGCGTAACAATGTTACTATTTCCACGCAGAATAAAGATAGTTGTCGGCCGTGGCTGCGCTGGAGTCCGAGGTAGGGGTGTGCCAAAATATCGATACTGCGACATATCGCGATATTTCGTCTTGCGGTACGTTATCGATATGCTGACGCCAAATATCGATATTTAAAGGTCCCATGACATGAAAATCTCACTTTATGAGGTTTTCTAACATAATTATGAGTTCCCCTAACCTGCCTATGGTCCCCCAATTGCTAAAACTTGCGTTTGGTGTAAAACGAGCACTAGCTGTTCTGCTCGCCTTTGAAAAAACGGAGGCTCAAGTGCGCTGATTTGGAATGTCTGTATTCTTCACGTCATCGGGAATCTCAGCTCCTCCCCTTACTCTGCCTGGCCCGCCCAGAGACGTTGGCCCGCCAATGAGACTCGACCGTGCGAGCGCCACACGTGTGTGTGTTTGTGTGAATACACACACTGTAACGCAAGTGTTTCTTGTCGGTTCTTTGACGTGTCTTGAATTTCCACAACGAGACTGTTGTGGGGGTTATGTTATCTCAGCCATGGTTGAGAAGGAATTGGGAGAAAGGAACTTTGGCTTTGACTGGCTGAAGTACATGAACTGCGTCATGCCGCCGGTTGCCTCGAGGCACCATCGCCCGGCAGCCGGCAGCCGGCAGCGCGCGGTTCAGTCGACTTCAGGTTGATGTGAAAGTGGAAGAACCAGAGACGTCGCAGAACCCGACAAAGTCGTTTGTGATTCATTATATCGTCTGGAGGCGCACACCGCTTTTGGCCGTGATAATATGTATTAAATGATATAGATTTCTATGTATTATATGATATTATTTAGATATAGAGCTCCAGGACTGTATCGCAAGTGTTGTACACTTCCTTGTTATTTGGATAACCGTTCTGTCGGACTCTCGTCTCTGGTATTTCTACAACGAGACTCGTATTGGGGGTTATCTCAGCCAAGGTTGAGAATGAATTGGGGGGGAAGGAACTTTGGCTTTGACTCCCTCAAGAACATGAACCACGACATGGAGGAGAAAGGGATTGTTGGCGGCGAATGTCTCCAGCTTGAGACCCGCTGAGAGGGACCACCGCTGGAGGCGGAGGTGCCTAAGCGCTGCCCGGGAACAATCCCTTTCTCCTCCTTGTCGTGGTTCAGTCTACTTCACATTGATGAGGACGTTGAAGAACCAGGAACGTCGGAGAACCCAACGCGGTCGTTTGAGATTCATAATATCGGATCACACATCTTTTGGCGGTTATAATATATATTATATAGATATCTATGTAGGCTATATGATAATATTTTGATATAGAGCTCCAGGACTCCCGTGTGTTCTAGAATATTTACAGAACACGGCTAAAGGCTGTGTGCGCCTCGCCATTGCGATACATCCACTGTAAACAGAGCGAATGAAACTAAGCAATGAAATGTTTTCTGCATTTATTTTGTTTTCTAATTTTCTGTTACTTTGCATAAAATGCAAATAAAATAAATAAAATTGCATGTTTTTGTAATAAATTCTGAATTTCTTCAGTGACACAGATATCGTGTTGTATCGTGGGTGAAATTTCTTGCAATATATCGATAATCGCAGAATCGCTGTATCGTGATATTATCGTTATCGTGGGTAAAATATCGTGATAGTATCGTATCGTGGGGTACCTAGTGATACCCAGCCCTAGTCCGAGGTAGGAAACCCAAACGCCGCCGCGTTTGGTGGAAGGGTTTAGAATAGAATAGAATAGAATAGACTTCATTTGTCATTGTGCATTGGATACACGACGAAATTTGTTTGTGCAACCACTAACAAAAGTGCAGTTGTGCTGGGTGGAGGGTAGGAGTGTAGTGTGATTATTAAGTTCTGTGATGGCCCTGGGGATGAAACTGTTCTGCAGTCTGGAGGTGCGGGCTGTAGTGGCCCGGTAGCGCCTGCCAGAGGGTAGCAGGGTGAAGATCGGGTTAGATTAAATAATCTCTGATATAAATAACAATAATCGGGTTAAATAACTTCACATGGTGTGTCTGGTGTGTTTCCAGCATTCGTAGTGTTGATCAGCAGAGAAATAGTCCGCCAAGACATTGAGGTTGCTTAGCATCCAGACACTCTGTCCATGCAAGTGAACGGAGCGTACCCTCTTCGTCATAACTATCAAACCAAACATCCTTCACATTCACCGAGCGAACATTATGAAAGTAAAATGCACATTTCTCGCTAAAAATGTTTCCATAAAGGCATTTAATAGCGTAACTATGTTACTATTTCCACCCAGAATAAAGAAAGATGACGCGACGCTTCAACGCATGTAACGCGTCTACGCGCCTATACCAATGGTTCCCTATGCAAAAATGCCGAGTTTGGACGCCCCTAACGCGAGTAACGCGGTTGGTGTGGCCGTACCGTATGGGCTCTATGACCGGTCCGCGCCCCGCCGGACCGGAGGAGTGCAGAGGTAGTGGGGACAGAAAATGCAGCTGCAATAGTTTGCTGACCTGCAATAGGTTTCATCTTTTTCTTTGGTGGCATTTTTGCGTTCTCTCTTCTCTGCCTGTTTCTCGAGAAAAACGGGATCTCGTTGGAAGCGCGATGTATGCGCAGGCGCCGTTTGGGCATAACAATATGGCGGCTGCCGTTCAATGTAGTTTTCATCACCACCACTGGATTATGTTTCATATATTTCATTACAGCACGTCCCCTAAAACGTTACAACATAATCGACACGAATGAGCACAGCATCGAGCAGTGGAAACGTGGGTTCATTTACTATGAAGTTCGTATTTTTAATTGTTGAAATGAAATCAGCGGTGACGAGCTAGTTGTTTTGGTAGCGGCTAAATTAGCATGTCGCGATACTTTGTACAGGGGATCACGTCTGCGCCGAGTAGATGCGCAGAGGGTTGAAACAGCGCTTGTCCGGTCTGCTCACAAGAAGGTTTCTTTGGCCAGTTACTGTGATTAAACACGAGTTGTTTAATGTTCACAATGTATCGTTTTTCATGGGGAAAATGAGATGCGTCCCCGGGACGCATGGATAGTGAGTTTAGTGCGTCCTTTCAGATTTTAATGCGTCAGGGACGCAGGACGCGTACCTAGCAACATCACTGCACCCGCGGCTTATACTCAGGTGCGCCTTATAGTGCGGAAAATACGGTACACACAAGCGCACTTTCCTCGTCAGCCACCACAACACGCAGAAAGCTCCAGCCGAGAGCGCCCACCACGGCCCCAACACAGTGCAGGCACGCGAGCCGCACACAGACACAAACACACCAGCTTCACATTGCCTCAAACTCCACTAAAATGTCTCTTTTTGTATAGCACTGTAGTGCTCACGGTCAACACACACTGTACTAGTAGCACTGTACTCATGGTCTAAGACCATCGGAACGGGTAGCTCAGGCTCTTCGGGGTCGGAGCAAGGCTCGGGACTCGCCGGTCTCTCTCTTCGCTCCCACACACCAGCCCGTGTTTGCCTCGCGATGAAGTTGTTCCAGTTGAACAAAGAAGGCACTGAGTTGGGCAAAAGGACCCGTAACCCTTTTCCAGTTGATGTGATCAACTTGTTGTCGAAATGCCGACTGCACACCTTCGTGTGGTTGGTGACTTCAAACCCCGTCCTCCTGATCTTCTGTATCCACTGCGCCCGAAGAATTGGGTTTTTTGGGAAGCGGTGGAAACTTAAACTGCCATTATACCGGCTGGAAGCTGAGCACAACGGTACACAGCAGTGTTGGTTTGATCCGCCTTCACTCCGTTGAAGCTTGTGAAGTCTTCTAACATTAAATTTCCGTTGTTTGGTTGGGTTTTCCATCTTTTTACTATTTATAGTTGCCGTGGTAACTGATACGGGAAGTAGACCGGAAACTAGTATGCCGACACCTGGCGACACCGGAAGTTCGCTTCTAGAGTTGTGCACAGAGCTTAGTTGCGCTTCCTTACAAGACCGGTAACCATAGCAACGCCGGTAAACAAACCCCGCAAAGCCCAATCCCGGCGTGAGCTCCCCGCGCTACGGCCATCCGGAGGTGCACAGAGCTTTTGGCCGTGATATTATGATATATACAATTATATTATACTATTATATATAGAACGTTATAAGACGCTGAGAATTGGCACGCTGCCAGCCGCTGTCACCGAGTGTGAGAGGAGAGTTGACGGAGAAGCTGGCGGTTGACCTATAGTTTCAAAGTTAATACCGTTTATACCGGTGTTGACACAAGCGTATTAATCTGTGTGAAAATGTCCACACCGCGGTAACCCTAATGTATAGTTAACGTATTACTTAATGTATTAGTTAATGTATTACTTTGTGTATTAGCAAAAGTATGATTAAGTATGCTTAACATATATGACTTGACAATAACCAGTGACCAATCAGGAGTAAACAGGAAGAGGAGGAGTCTCACCCGGCAGTCGACGCGCCCCACAAACAGCCGGTTGGGGAAAACCATGATGCTCAGGGGGGCCGGCCCGTGGATGGGGGCGAGGGGGGGTGTACTGCCTGTCTGGATCTGTCAGGGAATACACCAATCATATTCCAGAGTTGAGTTCTGGTTCCGCACTCTCTCCTAACGATGATCACGGCTGCCTTTTCAGCAATCAATAAAAAGCTTTTCTACGTTTTGATGAGTATTAATTCGTTAAAATGAAACGATGCGGAAAGACACACACTAGTTTGTGTTGTTTGTTGATATACTTTTTTATTGACGTCTTTAATTTATGAAATGGCGAGAAAATGGTGGCCGTGAATGTGGGTCACGGCGAGAGGGGTCTGGCTCCAGACATCCACCCACACGCTGCAGACATCCACCCACAGAAACATCCACCAGCAAAACGGAAATTGCATTTTTTTTTTTAAATCTCGTTTTGCACGGCGCAAGCGCGAGTTGCAAATTCTATTGCCAACGTGCGAAAGGGACGGGACCGCACAAAGCTATGTGACACGTTGGGCTCAGCTGCACTTGGAGGTTATGGTAGGTGACTATTCAAAACAGCGATACAATTATAAATGCACGAGACTTGCATTTCTTTACCGATCTATTAGTTTCATTAAGTTTAGATTTTTCATCAAACACATAACCGAACGTTACACCAACATGAAGCATTTGCTGTTTTAATCCACACTGACGTGGGTAACGCTAGCTAGGTTTAATTTTTGCAAGATATGTAAATGTTTTTTGTAAACGTTGTGTAGCCTATAGTCGGTCTTATTAAACGATTTTACAGATTTGTAGATGTGTTGCGAGTGTAAACGTTCTTAAGATGTTGACTTTTGACAGTCATCTGTAGACCAAAACAGAGTTAAGTTGTGATGAATGAAATAATGAAATTAAATAATAAGCACGAATTGAATTGACGCAGCTCGTTCCGCTTTAACTAGTGTTGCACCTATCAGCTGTTCATCTCCGCTGCGGTGGCTGAGAAGTGTGATATCATTCAATAGACAAAATCGATCTTTAAATGTTCGATCGGCCTGTTAAGTTCATACAATCTGTTTATAACTAAGAGATCATAACATTCAGTTCAGTTAAAAGGGGTAAAAGAGAGGAAAAATGTAATAAAACGGATAAAAGTTAATGAATTACTGTTATGTAATAGCCTACTATCCTGTATTAGATTCTGAATGTTCAATGTCCCCCAGTTAATAAGGTGCTGGGGCTCGGACAGTTCATAAAACATATAATGACAGAGAGAAACAGATGTAAAGCACAGTATGAGGTAGAAATATATCTCATCATTAATTATATGCCAATAATAGATAAAGTTGATGCTCTGAAGGGACAATAATTGCTGCACATTGCACACCCCTAATAAATATTAAGTTTTTCCATTATTCAGCCTGTTTCGTGTGGACTAACACCACTGAATTACCGGCCTTTATATAGTTTGCTGTGCTGTGAGAATTTATCGCCTTTGATCTTAATTTTTTCTACAATTACAACATCAATTGTTAAAAAAAAATCTGTCTTTTGTAGATGCATCACTCGTTTTTTAACGATGTTTCAAAGCCAGAAGTCACCTTTGATTTTCAGTTAGACACGGAGGTCTTCCTTAACATGGCAGCTGAGGAGGATCTTCAAGTCAACACCATGTTCCTGGGTCGCTGGGTGTGTGTGTGTGTGTGTGTGTGTGTGTGTGTGTGTGTGTGTGTGTGTGTGTGTGTGTGTGTGTGTGTGTGTGTGTGTGTGTGTGTGTGTGTGTGTGTGTGTGTGTGTGTGTGTTTTGAGGTTCTGAGTTTGGTTATCTGTTTAGTGTATGACGCGCTTCTGAATAAAGTGTTAAAACGTTTACAATGTTTTGATTTTTTTATGACTTCACTTATTCACTTTGGTTACACACAGAGCTTGTTGAATTGAATATATATTAAATTGAGATGATTGCAGCATAACACAGAAAGAATTATGAATTAAGAATTCTGAATAAGGTGTGTGTATTTGCAGAAAGAGAAGAGCCATAAACTTCAGCTTAAAGTCAACAGCGAGTGTCAAGTCTTGTCCAAAACCGGAAGCGTTTATCCGATTTTATACCGTAATTTATTACGTTAATTTATGTTAACACATTACCTAACGCCCGATTTTTATTTTATTTTCCAATTTTTCTTTCTTATTTTCCGATTTCCGGTGTGCTGGTGGATGTTTCTGTGCGTGGATGGATGTCTGCAGCGGAAGTTCGTGCCAGCAGCAGCGTGTGGGTGAATGTCTGCTGCTGCTGAGGCTTTCTTGGTCACGGCCGCCATTTTCTCACAATTTAATCAAGTCAATCAATCATTTAATAAATCAATCAATCGATAAATCCTTAAGTACTCATGATTAAAGATCCTACTGCCTGCGATGGGATTTATTTGTTGATTAAATGGCGAGAAAATTGGTGGCCGTTCTCACCTCAACGAACTACGAACGCACGAACGAACTCACAAACTATTGCTACATTTGTACGCACACATGCAACACGTTTTCAATATAAATGCACACAAAACGAGTTGAAATGTGTCTTGGGTTACTTCAAAGTCGCTATTGTTGCGCCTAAGAAAGGTTCACAACGAGACACAATATCCACTTATGAACTTCAAAGATCCGTCGGTCTACATCGATCGTGCATTGAACAAAAGGTGCACTTAAATCCACCGAAATAACGGTGTCCCGTTGTGCAGGAAGAGTGCAAAACGTCTTCGATTTTGATGTTTAAATTCACATTAAACGTGTCAGTTTAGCTGACTGATGCTCACTCATCTTATCGTATATTATTAAGTGATGGACTCACCATATCCTCAAACATGTCCTGTTCTCCATAGACGGATTATGACATATCGGGTCCCTGGGCACGTGGACTCCGCAGGCCAACCCCCCCCCCCCCCCCCCCTTCCAACATAAACACACGCACCCAGAATACACACACACGGCGATAATAAGTCATTGGCCTATACCTGCAACACAGCAGGATTTGTAGCACAGGAAAGGCAACCTCACAATAATTATTACAAATAAATGCATCTATATTTAACCAAAACAGGATAAAAAATATATATAATGGATGCATTTTTTGGCGATTTGAACGAATTTCGAATGCACCGCTTTCAACCACAAATAAAAAAGACTTAAAGCAACGTCGTAACATGTGCCCGGTGTGCCCGTAATCCACCCATGCTGTTCTCGATGGGTTTATGGTTCGATAAAAACGTTATTAACAGTTTATAAACTGAGTTATCGCTAAATCAACAAATGCTAACTTCACCGTCGTGCGTGCGCGTCCCCGTGTGGGCCGCTGGTGGTGAAAATGCCGGGGCCGTTTTTAATCCCAGTCCGTCACTGGTGTGGTGCACCCTCTGGTGAAATAAGAGACCACAGCCATGCTTTTAATAGGCGTGAATGAGGTTTAATTCGTTTTGAAACGTTTGAATTCGTTTGAATTAAGTTCAATATGTCACTAGTTTAATAAAGGAACAATTCAGAAAGACACACATTAGTTAGTGTTGTTACACATTATATTGGTGTCTTTAGCGCTCCCATTGTGGTGAGATAGCATACCGCAGCTATAGCTTTCATTGGTTTGAATACGTTTTAATTAGTTTTTAATAAGTTTGAATACGTTTATTAAAGAAACAATTCAGAAAGACACTCTTAGTATTTTGTAGTATTAAAACATTTCGGGTGTGTTGAGCGCCCCCCTGTGATGAGATATGAGACAGCAGCTAGAGCTTTAATTGGTTTTAATGAAATTGAATACGTTTTAATGAGTTTAGGTACTGTGTATTGTTTAACATTTTAGTATGTAGTTAGTGTTGTGTATTTCTAAACATTTTATTGTTATTTTTAGTGTCCCCCTATGGTGATATATTCCACCACGAGAACATTTACTCACCGTGAACAGACAATAAATTAATGATCATTCATACGTGTATTTAAAGGGGGCCAAATACATCAACTTGCTTGTAAAAGAGATTCTGAATATCAATGGGATTATTCCTGGTAAAATAAAAATAAAATAAACTCAAGGGTGCAATAACGATAATTGGATAAAATAATTCATTGTTCTTTATTTTAACTGCAACATGTGAGTCAAGTACAATCAGCTAAGGGGAACAATAATTGAAATCGGATAAAAATCCTTAGTTGTGCTTTATTTTGAAAATAATGCTATTCCACCAAAGTGTTAATACAGCATAATAATGTGTATGGAACAGGGGTACATTTTGTCTTGGTGGATTCTAGATGTAGAAGGTGGGATCTGCTGAGGTGGTCCATTATGGACCTTCTAGCCGTGGAGCCAGGTCGGCATTCTGCACACACAAGACACTGAGAGTTAGTAAGTAAGTAGTAAAGATTATTTATACAGTACATTTAAAACACAGCTCGTACTGCCCAAAGTGCTGTACATAGCGCATTAACTAAATATAAAATAAAATAAATACACGTACAAATCAGTGATTTAAAATAAGACGACATAAAAAGACAAGTTTGTGTGTTGGGGATAGTTTTGGGCTTGCTGACCCAAGAGTTGGACGAGTCCGTCTGTGTAATGGTAAATGGTGGTAAACATGCACCTTAACCCTGGCCAATGGAAATGATGGAAAACTACAAATACTGAAAAAACGTCACTATCTTAATTACTTAATTGCTAAGATCCCAATGCTCCTATGCAGGTTAATTGCTATGTGACGTAACGGTGCGTTTCAAGACCAGTAGGTATTCTTAAAACGGCCCTTTGTTTTAGTTTGTTAATTTCATTGAGTTTGTGAGCTTGTTACTATTTAAGGATACATATTACCAAACCCAGTTCAACATTGACCAGGCTGCCATGTTAAGGTTAGAATGATAATCGACACTGAAACAATGTAAAAGTATAAACCTATAGGACCTTGGGCCTATCACAGTAAAATAACATCAACATTAACATCCTGACAGTGGATTAACATGACAGAGCGACGGACTGACCTAAAGAAAGGGTTTTTAAGGTCCAGGAGGTTCCCCGATCTAAACCCGGACTGGTCTACGGTCGCTGTGATGTGGATGTCGTAGCTGTGTCTAAAACATGAAATAACAAGCATTTGCAACATAATTAATGACATTCCTAGGTTAGCTAGGTTAGCTCTGTGCTTTCAAGCCCCGTTCTTTCGGGATATCAATTCCATCCAGGGATTTGGATTTAGCACAGTTCTCAGAACTGGCATCAATCTGGCTCTAACTGTAGCTCTAACTGTAGCTCTATATGTAGCTCTGACTGTAGCTCTAACTGTAGCTCTGACTGTAGCTCTGACTGTAGCTCTAACTGTAGCTCTGACTGTAGCTCTGACTGTAGCTCTAACTGTAGCTCTGACTGTAGCTCTGACTGTAGCTCTGACTGTAGCTCTGACTGTAGCTCTGACTGTAGCTCTAACTGTAGCTCTAACTGTAGCTCTATATGTAGCTCTGACTGTAGCTCTGACTGTAGCTCTGACTGTAGCTCTGACTGTAGCTCTAACTGTAGCTCTGACTGTAGCTCTGACTGTAGCTCTGACTGTAGCTCTAACTGTAGCTCTGACTGTAGCTCTGACTGTAGCTCTAACTGTAGCTCTAACTGTAGCTCTATATGTAGCTCTGACTGTAGCTCTGACTGTAGCTCTGACTGTGGCTCTGACTGTGGCTCTGACTGTAGCTCTGACTGTAGCTCTGACTGTAGCTCTAACTGTAGCTCTATATGTAGCTCTGACTGTAGCTCTGACTGTAGCTCTATATGTAGCTCTATATGTAGCTCTATATGTAGCTCTAACTGTAGCTCTAACTGTAGCTAGCGGCTACAGCTAGCTGACACTGTGTCTGTGACCGCCCGCCGTACCTCTGGATGGAGGACCTTGATAGCTATATCTGTTGCTAGTGGCTACAGCAATTTGTTAAAGCTATTGGATACAGCTAGCGGCTACAGCTAGCGGCTATAGCTAGCTAGCACTGCAGGTCCGCTACCCACGGCCGTTCATCTAGTGGGTGGTCATTGATAGCTATAACTGTAGCCAGCGATTGATCAGCTAGAGGCTAAAGCTAGCGGCTACAGCTAGAGGCTACAGCTAGAGGCTACAGCTAGCGGCTACAGGTAGTGGCTACAGCTAGCATTTAGCTAGCATACCTCTGGTTGATTGTCATTGATAGCTATAACTGTAGCTAGCGGCTACGGCAAGCGGCTAGCAGCTAGCTAGCGGCTACCTCTGGTTGGTGGTCATGGATAGCTAAAACTCTAGCTAGCGGCTACCGCTAAGGGCTAGCTAGCTGCTACCTCTGGTTGGTGGTCATCAGCACGGTGCCCGACAGCGTCTGGCCCAGCTTGGCGAACAGCGGCGTCTGCAGCAGGCAGCGCACCTGGTACCACTGGGTCAGGGGTTCAGTGGGGGCAGTGGACAGCCACACCGTAGAGCTGGGGGGGGCAGAGAGACAGACAGGGGGCAGAGAGACGGGCAGAGCGGACAAAAGGCTCCCAGCTGTGACATGTGATTGGTCAACCGGAGGAGGAGGGCTGTGATTGGTCAACCGGAGGAGGAGGGCTGCGATTGGTCAGGAGGAGGGAATTTATTGGTCAACCGGAGGAGGAGGAGGAGGGCTTTGATTGGTCAGGAGGAGGAGGAGGGCTTTGATTGGTCAGGAGGAGGAGGAGGGCTGTGATTGGTCAACCGGAGGAGGAGGAGGGCTGCGATTGGTCAGGAGGAGGAGGAGGGATTTGATTGGTCAACCGGAGGAGGAGGAGGGCTTTGATTGGTCAGGAGGAGGAGGAGGGATTTGATTGTTCAACCGGAGGAGGAGGGCTTTGATTGGTCAGGAGGAGGAGGAGGGCTTTGATTGGTCAACCGGAGGAGGAGGAGGGCTGCGATTGGTCAGGAGGAAGAGGAGGGCTGCGATTGGTCAGGAGGAAGAGGAGGGATTTGATTGGTCAACCGGAGGAGGAGGTGGGCTGTGATTGGTCAGGGGGAGGAGGAGGGCTGTGATTGGTCAGGAGGAGGGCTGTGATTGGTCAGGGGGAGGGCTGTGATTGGTCAGGGGAGGGAAAGGGCTGTGATTGGTCAGGGGGAGGAGGAGGGCTGTGATTGGTCAGGAGGAGGAGGAGGGCTGTTATTGGTCAGGAGGAGGAGGAGGGCTGTGATTGGTCAACCGGAGGAGGAGGAAGGCTTTGATTGGTCAGGAGGAGGAGGAGGGCTGTGATTGGTCAACAGGAGGAGCAGGAGGTGGGGGCGGGGCCTCACCTGGAGCCTGTGAAGGCCACGTCGAACCAGAAGGCGAGGCCGTGGACCAGACCGGACTGGAGCAGCCGGAACACGAAGGGGATCTCTATCCTGAGGACAGACAGGCACGCACACAGACAGACACACACAGACACGCACACAGACAGGCACGCACACAGACAGAGACACACACAGACACGCACACAGACAGAGACACACACAGACAGAGACACAGACAGGTACACAAAGAGACAGACACACACAGACAGGTACACACAGAGACAGACACACACAGACAGGTACACACAGAGACAGACACACACAGACAGGTACACACAGAGACAGACACACACAGACAGACACACACAGACAGGTACACACAGAGACAGACACAGACAGGTACACAACCACACACAAACAGGTACACTCACAGACAAACACACAGACAGACATACACACAGACACACACGTAGACAGGTACAAACACAGACACACAGACAGACATACACACAGACAGGTACGCACACAGACAGGTACACACACAGACAGGTACACACACAGACAGACATACACACAGACAGGTACACACACAGACAAACACACAGACAGACATACACACAGACACACACACAGACAGGTACACACACAGAAAAAAACAGACACACACACAGACAGACAGACACACACGTAGACAGGTACACACACAGACACGCAGACAGACATACACACAGACAGGTACGCACACAGACAGGTACACACACAGACAGGTCAAATGTAAGTAAGCATCAGGCTGGTCAGAAGTGGTCCCATCCCCCTCCTCCCCCCTCCTCCCCTCCTCACCGGTGCAGACTCTCCTCCCCCCTCCTCACCGGTGCACACTCTCCTCCCCCCCTCACCTGTACAGACTCTCCTCCCCCCCGCCTCCCCCCCTCACCTGTACAGACTCTCCTCCCCCCTCCTCCCCCCCTCACCTGTACAGACTCTCCTCCCCCTCCTCCCCCCCCTCCCCCTCTCACCGGTGCAGACTCTCCTCCCCCCTCCTCCCCCTCTCACCGGTGCAGACTCTCCTCCCGGTCCTTGATGAAGTCTAAACGGTGTCTAGCCGAGCTCGCCATCAGAGCGGCCATGTCGAAGGTGTCCTGGAAAGAAGAAGATTGTATTAGTAGTAGTGATAGCAGATAAGTAGTGATAGTAGTGTAGTGGTGATAGTAGTGTACTAATGGTAATGTAGTACTGATACCAGTGTAGTAGTGATAGTAATTCAGTACTGATAATAGTGTAGTAGTGATAGTAGTGTTGCAGTTATAGCAGTGTGGTAGTGATAGCAGTGTGGTAGTGATAGCAGTGTAGTAGTGATAGCAGTGTGGTAGTGATAGCAGTGTGGTAGTGATAGCAGTGTGGTACTGATAGCAGTGTGGTAGTGATAGCAGTGTGGTAGTGATAGCAGTGTGGTAGTGATAGCAGTGTGGTAGTGATAGCAGTGTGGTAGTGATAGTAGTGTGGTAGTGATAGCAGTGTGGTAGTGATAGCAGTGTAGTGTGGTAGTGATAGCAGTGTGGTAGTGATAGCAGTGTAGTAGTGATAGCAGTGTAGTAGTGATAGCAGTGTGGTAGTGATAGCAGTGTGGTAGTGATAGCAGTGTGGTAGTGATAGCAGTGTGGTAGTGATAGCAGTGTGGTAGTGATAGCAGTGTGGTAGTGATAGCAGTGTAGTAGTGATAGCAGTGTGGTAGTGATAGCAGTGTGGTAGTGATAGCAGTGTGGTAGTGATAGCAGTGTGGTAGTGATAGCAGTGTGGTAGTGATAGCAGTGTGGTAGTGATAGCAGTGTGGTAGTGATAGCAGTGTGGTAGTGATAGCAGTGTGGTAGTGATAGTAGTGTGGTAGTGATAGTATTGATAGCAGTGTGGTAGTGATAGCAGTGTAGTAGTGATAGTAGTGATAGCAGTGTGGTAGTGATAGCAGTGTGGTAGTGATAGCAGTGTGGTAGTGATAGCAGTGTGGTAGTGATAGCAGTGTGGTAGTGATAGTATTGATAGCAGTGTGGTAGTGATAGCAGTGTGGTAGTGATAGCAGTGTGGTAGTGATAGCAGTGTAGTAGTGATAGTAGTGATAGCAGTGTGGTAGTGATAGCAGTGTGGTAGTGATAGCAGTGTGGTAGTGATAGCAGTGTGGTAGTGATAGCAGTGTAGTATTGATAGTAGTGTGGTAGTGAGTGATAGTAGCGTAGTAGTAGTACTAGTATTTGTAGTATAGTAGTAGTACTAGTATTAGTTGTATAGTAGTAGTGATGGTAAACTGACCACTATTGGCTGTCTGAGGACCTCGTTGAGAGCAGCCGTGTGCAGCCCACACAGGTTGATACCATGGAAACCCCTCTGCTGCCTGGGGGAGGGGGGGGGGGGGAGATTGTTACTGATGGTGTCAGTGATCCTTCCACCTCCCTTCCCCATCGTCTTCGTTAAGTAAAGATATTGTTCGTTTCTTCGAGAAAAGTTCAGAGTTTGTGAATGTGTTCATAGTTTTCCGTCCAAACAGCAGGAGTCAAAATGACCTCTCTCTCTCTCCCTCTCTCCCTCTCTCTCTCTCTCTCCATCTGTGTCATCATTGGTCTGTTCTGCTCTAGTCAGCTCTAGGTCCACTGGAGCGTTTTACAGGCAGCAGGAAACTCAGAAACACAAAGAGGGTAACAGCCCAGTGACACACGCCTCAGTGGGGGGTCCCATGTGAGGAGTGTGTGTGTGTGTCTGTTTGTGTTCCTCTGTGTGTGTCTTTCAGAAGCTGGTGCGTAGTCCTGGTCTTCTCTCTCTCTCTCTCTCTCTCTCTCTCTCTCTCTCTCTCTCTCTCTCTCTCTCTCTCTCTCTCTCTCTCTCTCTCTCTCTCTCTCTCTCTCTCTCTCTCTCTCTCTCTCTCTCTCTCTCTCTCTCTCTCTCTCTCTCTCTCTCTCTCTCTCCTACCAGAAGCTGGTGCGTGAGTGCTGCTCTATGTAGAGCTGGTCGTCGGTGAAGGGGGCCAGGTGGATCTCCGCACTGGACGGGAACATCAGCCCTGAGGAGAGGAGACACAGAGAGGAAGACAGGGGGAGTTGGAACGCGCCCGAGAATTAATCCTTAAGGCAAGATGGCCGCTGTCCCCATGGAGATCACAGGTCTTAGGCCATGGGCCGGGGGGGGGGGGGGGTGGGGTGTTTGCGTGTCTCGGCTCCGCCCACCTTTGGGTTTCAGCCACTTCCTGGCCAACAGGAAGCTGTCCAGCTTCCTCTCGTGCAGCAGAAGGTATCCGATTGGCTCAGAGACGATGAGGTCCACCTCCTCTGGGAGCTCCGCCTTCTCCAACCCCCCCTCCAGCACAGTGACACGGTCGGAGAGACCGTTACCCCCGAGCAGGACCTACAGAGAGAGAGACCGTTACCCCCGAGCAGGACCTACAGAGAGAGAGACCGTTACCCCCGAGCAGGACCTACAGAGAGAGAGACCGTTACCCCCGAGCAGGACCTACAGAGAGCGTGGATGAGTGAGTGAGTGAGTGAGTGAGTGAGTGAGTGAGTGAGTGAGTGAGTGAGTGAGTGAGTGAGTGAGTGAGTGAGTTCTGAACTAGGGTTCTCATTGGCCTTTGGTTGAACCCTGGACCAGATGTTACCACAACCCATTAACTCTCCAGAATCCCGAACTTAATGTGTGTGTGTGTGTGTGTGTGTGTGTGTGTGTGTGTGTGTGTGTGTGTGTGTGTGTGTGTGTGTGTGTGTGTGTGTGTGTGTGTGTTTTGTAGTGATACTGGTGCCAAAATAAATGTACCAAACCCAAAACGACTGAGGGGCCCTCCCACACACACACACAAAATCACACACACACACACACACACACACACACACACACACACACACACACACACACACACACACACACACAAACACACACACAGAGGAACAACAGGGCTACCAGTGTGGTGCGTTCAAGGGACTCAGCCCTGGGACTACCAGTGTGGTGCGTTCAAGGGACTCAGCCCTTGGGCTACCAGTGTGGTGCGTTCAAGGGACTCAGCCCTGGGACTACCAGTGTGGTGCGTTCAAGGGACTCAGCCCTGGGACTACCAGTGTGGTGCGTTCAAGGGACTCAGCCCTGGGGCTACCAGTGCGGTGCGTTCAAGGGACTCAGCCCTGGGGCTACCAGTGCGGTGCGTTCAAGGGACTCAGCCCTGGGGCTACCAGTGTGGTCTGTTGAAGGGACTCCGCCCTGGGGCTACCAGTGTGGTGCGTTCAAGGGACTCAGCCCTGAGGCTGACAGTGCGGTGCGTTCAAGGGACTGGTTTACCTTCAGGTATTCGGCAATGGGGGGGGTCTCGACAGCGTAGACCCTCTTAGCTCCGGCCTGGACTGCGAAGAAAGACAGAATCCCGGAGCCCCCGCCCACACACAGGACCACCTAAAGGGGGGGGGGGGGGGGGGGTCAGGGACATTGTTATATAATACGTGCGTGCGTATTATGTGCGTGCGTGCGTGCGTGCGTGCGTGCGTGCGTGTGTGCGTCCGTGCGAATTCAGGCCAGACCTTGTCCCTAAAGTCCTCCTCGTTGTCCAGGAAGGCCCTCTGGTACGTGGCGGTCCGCTGGTAGTCCTGGAGCAGGTTCTGCTGCTGGGACAGACAGCCGGGGTACTACACACAGGCACACAGAGACACAGAGACACACACACAGACAGACACAGACACACACACACACACACACACACACACACACACACACACAAACACAGACACACACAGACAGACACACAGGGACACACACACACACAGAGAGACACAGAGACACAGAGACACACACACACACAGACAGACACAGAGACGCACACACAGACAGACACAGAGACACACACACACACACACACACACACACACACACACACACACACACACACACACACACAGAGACAGCCGGGGTACTACACACAGACAGACACACACACAGAGACAGACACACACACAGACACACAAATCAACAATCTTTTCCTATGCCAATATTTGGTCCAGTCCAAATTCAAATCAGAAGATTGAATTCTGTATGTTTTGGTCGTCCATAGAAGTTGAGGGAATAACATAAACACTTGACTGGGACCCTTGAGGGATGTGTCTCCTTCTCTAACAAATCCAACCCTATTAACATCATTGGGTATGGACAGACGGACACACCATAAAATACTTCATGGCCACGGACTCTGCCATTCTCCGGTCAGCAGTGTTGGAGCGGGGGCCATCTTGTCGCCTTTCTTGGGGCCCATCTTGGGGCCGTTCTTGGCGGCCATCTTGGGGCCGTTCTTGGCGGCCATCTTGGCGGCCATTGTCCGATCTAAACAGCAGCTGGCAGATGTTCTGCACGTCTGGGACGACATAACGAACATTTCACATGCTAAACACGCGATAATATCACCACATGAGCAACGAAAAACTACGAACTCCTCTCTTGTTCCTCATCACCTACGGTCGGTACCCTATCGCCTCGTACGCACACGTATTGTGTGTTGCGTCCTGACATTTAAAAACAGTCCTTAGCATTGTGTAGCGTCTTACCCTAGCTCTCTGTGTTGTCCACGGGGAATGGGTTAACCTAGTGATGGTTAGTGCTGGCACTTGGTTCTATGAACATCCTCACTGTACCCACAGAGACATATCGTTGTTTCTCTTTCTTCTGAGAAACGGACCTCCTGCAAGGCGCTCTGATGTAGATGCAGTCCAACTCACCGGCGGGGGATTTGCACAGTAGCAGAATGCTGAGACCACCGTGATTGACCAGCAGAGACTGGGATCCCACCCGACAGCTACTGGTTTCACTGGTGAAGCTGATGTCGAACACAGATCCTCCATCGCCTGGGAGGAGGAGGAGAGAGGAGGAGGAAGAGGAAGAGGAGAAAAAGTGGCCTAGTTCACTTTTGATGGTATAGATTGTTGGTATAGATTGTGTGTGTGTGTGTGTGTGTGTGTGTGTGTGTGTGTGTGTGTGTGTGTGTGTGTGTGTGTGTGTGTGTGTGTGTGTGTGTGTGTGTGTGTGTGTGTGTGTGTGTGTGTGTGTGTGTGTGTGTGTGTGTGTGTGAGCCTCCATTAAGCTTTTCCGTGGTACAGATTCACATGTGTGCGGTGTGTGTTTACACGTCCACACGTGCAGAAAGCCCACCGCCACGCTTTCTGAGGGAGCGCTTGACCTGCGGACTGTGTGTGTGTGTGTGTGTGTGTGTGTGTGTGTGTGTGTGTGTGTGTGTGTGTGTGTGTGTGTGTGTGTGTGTGTGTGTGTGTGTGTGTTCTCCTATGGTACACTGAACTTCTAGCTGCATGCAGGTATGTGCTTGACTGTGTGTGTGTGTGTGTGTGTGTGTGTGTGTGTGTGTGTGTGTGTGTGTGTGTGTGTGTGTGTGTGTGTGTGTGTGTGTGTGTGTGTGTGTGTGTGTGTGTGTGTGTGTAACGGTTCATTGGCGCCTGGTTGCGTGACAGTTATGTGCTTTTCAGACACGCAGCAGCTCTGATCTTACAGTAAGGGTACAGAGTTCCATTTCCTGCCCACATTATCTGCTACACACCAACGCATTGAACACATGCGACACGACAGACTTTGCATTGAATTACACAGATTTTAGAAATGACATAAACTGGGTTTATAGTTTACGTTCATATAAATCTCGCACGCACTTGCTCGGTGCGTTTGTGTGCATGTGTTTGTGCGTGCGTGTGTGTGTACGTGCGTTTGTATGTGGTGCGTGCGTGCGTGCGGGCGTTTGTGTGATTCAGTGTTTCTGTGTGTGTGTGTGTGTGTGTGTGTGTGTGTGTGTGTGTGTGTGTGTGTGTGTGTGTGTGTGTGTGTGTGTGTGTGTGTGCGTTAGTGTTGGCTCGGTCGTTCGTGAACCGGTTCGAATGAACGAGTCTTTAGGACGAACGAACCGAACCGTACTCGTTCGTCTCGTTCACCATTCGATTCACCGTTTCCGGTAGCAGTAACTCCACTGAGTCTGACTGACTCGCAAACGACTCCTCCCAGCTCAGTCGAGTTTCCGGTGAATCGATTCACCGGAAACTCGAATGACCTGGGAGTCGTTGTTCGCGAACCGTTTGTTCGTTCAGCCTGGTTTCCGGTAGCGGTGAATCGCATCATGGAATGCACGCTATTGCACGGTTCTCAGCTGAGTCAGTCAGACTCAGTGGAGTTAGTGCTACCGGAAACTTGAACGAACGAACGAACGAACGATTCGCGAACGAATCCTCTTGGCGAACTGAATCACGCGAACTGGGTCACGGAAACAAATCATTCAATCCACCACTAGTGTGCGTGCGCGGGTCCTCACCGTCCTGCACCCTGAGGTTCACTCCCCCCAGTGCGATGCGGAGCATCAGGGTCAGGTCCCCGCCGGGTCGGTGCCGGCGCACCGTCACCTGAGGAGCGCCTCCCAGCGCCTCCTGCATCCGCTGCTGCTCCTCCACCTCCTGCTCCTCCCTCTGCTCCTCCACCTCCGTCTGCTCCTCCACCTCCTCCTCCTTCAGAGGCACAGCCACGTTTAGTTTGAACTTAATTCAAATGAACACCGAAAATTAGCATTAATTTTTTCATTTAAATGGGTTAGGTGCAGGCAGGCAGGCAGGCAGGCAGGCAGGCAGGCAGGCAGGCAGGCAGGCAGGCAGGCAGGCAGTCACTCCTCACCTCCAGGGTGAAGACCCTGACCGGGAACACCGCGGCCGTCATCTCCTCTCTGCTCCTCGATGCCATGCTCTCTCCCTCCTCCACCACGTCCACTGAGGAGAGAGGGAGAGGGGAGGGGAGGTAGGGAGAGAGGGGAGGAGGGAGAGGAGAGGAGAGGGGAGGGGAGGTAGGGAGAGAGGAGAGGGGAGGGGAGGTAGAGGAGACGGGAGGAGGGAGAGGAGAGGGGAGGGGAGGAGGGAGAGAGAGGGGAGGAGGGAGAGAGAGGGGAGGAGGGAGAGGAGAGGAGAGGGGAGGGGAGGTAGGGAGAGAGGAGAGGAGAGGGGAGGGGAGGTAGAGGAGACGGGAGGAGGGAGAGGAGAGGGGAGGGGAGGAGGGAGAGAGAGGGGAGGAGGGAGAGAGAGGGGAGGAGGGAGAGGAGAGGGGAGGAGGGAGAGAGAGGGGAGGGGAGGAGGGAGAGGAGAAGGGGGGGGGGGAGGAGGGAGAGGAGAGGGGAGGGGAGGAGGGAGAGGAGAGGGGAGGGGGGAGAGGAGAGGGGAGGGGAGGAGGGAGACAGGGGAGGAGAGGTAGGGAGAGATGGGGGAGGAGGCTTTTGGGGAGTTGGAGGAGGAGAATGGCTTAGCCTAGAGAGGAGGAGAGAAAAATATAACATGTAAACTATTAAATATGATAGCCAGTAAGAAAGCCCTGACGAGAAAGTGGCTGACGCTGAGGTACCCAATGTTGACGGCTGGTTTGATGTTATCAACGACATTTATGTGATGGTGAAACTTACTTTCATTGTAAAACTGGAACAGGAATAGTTTAAAAACCGTTTGGCATCCTGGGTTGAGTCCATATCCACACTAAGATCAGACTTTACTTGATATGAGATGTTCTGGGGTCTCATTTATAAAACTGTGCGTGGGATCGTTACTAACAATGTGCGTACGCCCAGAAGCCAAGTTTTGCGTGCGCCAAAAAATATTCGGATTTATAAAACACTGCGTACGCACACCTGTACGCAATCTTTGCTTTATAAATCACATACTGACTATAATTGTGCGCAGCTGAATCAGCTTCACGTTCCGCCCTCTACACGCCCCTTTTTAACCATAAATGGTCAATGCAAATGACCTCATGAATGCGATCTGCATATAAAACAGACTCAGATGCCGGTGTTGTGCCGTATTATGCACCCTTGGCGTGAAAAGCACCCCCTCGCGGGAGCGCGCTTGAGCCGCTCCGCTGTTGGAAAAGTGAAGCAATTCGCCTCAATATCGCAAACAAACACTGGGGGAAATGCTGCCTCGTGATTTAATGATTTGTAAATCACCTCAATATCGCAAACAAACACTGGGGGAAATGCTGCCTCGTGATTTAATGATTTGTAAATCACCTCAATATCGCAAACAAACACTGGGGGAAATGCTGCCTTGTGATTTAATGATTTGTGAAGGGAATAGAAGGGAATGGCATTGGTTCGCGGGACTTATTGAGCTCTAATGCTCAGTATAAAATATATAAAAATTAATATAAAAATTGCATGTGTTCAAATGCAATAAAAACAGGTGAGAGTCATAGAGGAGGCTTAGATCTTCTGTTCTGTGTTGATTTTGAGCAAATAGGTCACATGACCTGGGAGTTATTGAGCTCTAATGCTCATATTTACAGTATAAAATATATTAAAATTAATATAAAATATTGCATGTTTTCAAATGCAATAACAAAGGAGTGTATCATAGAGCAGGCTTGGCTAAATATTATGTAGCTTTTCCTGCAATTCAGGTTAATTTAGGTCAACAACAATAACATTCTGCTCTAGAATGTGGCCTGCAATGAAAAGGTAAAGGTGAAGGAATTTGAAGTGCACTGATTGTCATGTGTTTCTCAATATTAAAGGATATGCTCTCTCTGTCTTGTTTTTAAGATATGAAATATTTTTCATGCTGCTTAATAAAATGAAATATAATAAATATATCCACATCTGTAGCCTACGCTGTTTAAAGTACCTGATGCTGGGATAAAAGAGGCAGGGCAGGGCTGTGTTTTTCTACTTGCCACGATGTGCACCCCTGGTTAACTTGAACTAGGAAAGGTCCACATGGATGAAACTCACTCTGGTTATACACACTAGTCCCATCTCTAGACTGTGAAAAGCGTTTGATGCTGGGATCAACCAAAAATAAATACAGGGGGGGGTGCTTTTCAGGGCAGGGCTGTTTTGTTGTAGGCTACAAAACAGCTGTTTTGTTGTAGGCTACTTGCCACGATGTGCACCCCTGGGTAACTTGTAGCCTACAACAAAACAGCCCTGCCCTGAAAAGCACCCCCCCCTGTATTTCTTTTTGGTTGATCCCAGCATCAAACGCTTTTCACAGTCTAGAGATGGGACTAGTGTGTATAACCAGAGTGAGTTTCATCCATGTGGACCTTTCCTAGTTCAAGTTATCCAGGGGTGCACATCGTGGCAAGTAGCCTACAACAAAACAGCCCTGCCCTGAAAAGCACCCCCCCCTGTATTTATTTTTGGTTGATCCCAGCATCAAACGCTTTTCACAGTCTAGAGATGGGACTAGTGTGTATAACCAGAGTGAGTTTCATCCATGTGGACCTTTCCTAGTTCAAGTTATCCAGGGGTGCACATCGTGGCAAGTAGCCTACAACAAAACAGCCCTGCCCTGAAAAGCACCCCCCCCTGTATTTCTTTTTGGTTGATCCCAGCATCAAACGCTTTTCACAGTCTCGAGATGGGACTAGTGTGTATAACCAGAGTGAGTTTCATCCATGTGGACCTTTCCTAGTTCAAGTTAACCAGGGGTGCACATCGTGGCAAGTAGCCTACAACAAAACAGCCCTGCCCTGAAAAGCACCCCCCCCTGTATTTCTTTTTGGTTGATCCCAGCATCAAATGCTTTTCACAGTCTAGAGATGGGACTAGTGTGTATAACCAGAGTGAGTTTCATCCATGTGGACCTTTCCTAGTTCAAGTTATCCAGGGGTGCACATCGTGGCAAGTACAACAAAACAGCCCTGCCCTGAAAAGCACCCCCCCTGTATTTATTTTTGGTTGATCCCAGCATCAAACGCTTTTCACAGTCTAGAGATGGGACTAGTGTGTATAACCAGAGTGAGTTTCATCCATGTGGACCTTTCCTAGTTCAAGTTAACCAGGGGTGCACATCGTGGCAAGTAGAAAAACACAGCCCTGCCCTGCCTCTTTTATCCCAGCATCAGGTACTTTAAACAGCGTAGGCTACAGATGTGGATATATTTATTATATTTCATTTTATTAAGCAGCATGAAAAATATTTCATATCTTAAAAACAAGACAGAGAGAGCATATCCTTTAATATTGAGAAACACATGACAATCAGTGCACTTCAAATTCCTTCACCTTTACCTTTTCATTGCAGGCCACATTCTAGATCAGAATGTTATTGTTGTTGACCTAAATTAACCTGAATTGCAGGAAAAGCTACATAATATTTAGCCAAGCCTGCTCTATGATACACTCCTTTGTTATTGCATTTGAACACATGCAATATTTTATATCAATTTTAATATATTTTATACTGTAAATATGAGCATTAGAGCTCAATAACTCCCAGGTCATGTGACCTATTTGCTCAAAATCAACACAGAACAGAAGATCTAAGCCTCCTCTATGACTCTCACCTGTTTTTATTGCATTTGAACACATGTAATTTTTATATATTTTATACTGAGCATTAGAGCTCAATAAGTCCCGCGAACCAATGCCATTCCCTTCTATTCCCTTCACAAATCATTAAATCACGAGGCAGCATTTCCCCCAGTGTTTGTTTGCGATATTGAGGCGAATTACAAATCATTAAATCACGAGGCAGCATTTCCCCCAGTGTTTGTTTGCGATATTGAGGCGAATTACAAATCATTAAATCAAGAGGCAGCATTTCCCCCAGTGTTTGTTTGCGATATTGAGGCGAATTGCTTCACTTTTCCAACAGCGGAGCGGCTCAAGCGCGCTCCCGCGAGGGGGTGCTTTTCACGCCAAGGGTGCATAATACGGCACAACACCGGTATTATGTCTTGTTGGAAACAATGGCAGAAGTACTGAGAAAATCAAAAAAGCGAAATTTCACGGAGGTTGAAGTGGAGACACTTGTGGGTGAGATGGAGGCCCGAAAGGTAGTTTTGTTCGGCGGTCACGGGATTGGAATCGCCAACAACAAAAAGCAGAGTGAGTGGCAACATGTTGCTGCAGCAGTGAACTCTGTCAGTAGCACGGAGCGCACAGTCCCAGAATTAAAAAAGAAGTGGTCTGACATAGAGTTACATATTTTTATATAGCCTACCAATAAATCGTTATGGTCCCTAAATACCCTCTCCCTCCGAATCCTGCATGGTCCGCCAGAAGTGCCATATGGTGCAGCATTACCACGGCGCTCACCTCTGTATTTATAGGGTTACGGTAATAAGACTGACGAGAACGCCTTGGATAATCAGTTTGTAATTACCCACGTAAAATGTTCTTGAACATAACCCCTTTTTAATGCCTGATTTGTCATGAAAAGCATCAACAGTAACGGACAACGATTGTGATGAGTGTGGCTTGGTTTTTCACACTTGGGATTTAATTGACATTTGATCATGTGTTTACAGTGTCACATAAAAATATTATGTTATTGACACATTTTGGACAGATGCTTTATTCCATGCAGTCGCGCCGTCAGTGGACAGTATGGAGTGACGGGATTAAATGTAGAGAATTTCTTTTTATTTCTATTCTAAGGAGATATTTCTGGAGTTATAACTGAGAAATAACCCAGTGGACTTAAATTATTCTGATTAGGATTTAACGCATGATACGGGTTGAAATTAAATTGATGAAGGGCGATGATAAAACATAATCGTTCTTCTCACTCTGCAATTCTTCGGTCTGACTTCAGTTCACCACCACACCGTCTGTGTCGCCAATTCTCCTTTTCCTCCAAACCATGCGTACGCATGGGTCAGAGTTTGCTTAGGGCTGCGCACATTTTCCCGTCAAGTTGGTTTTTTATAGATCACAACCTTGGCGTGAAAAGTCACGTACGCAACTTTCAGCCCCGTTTTGTGCGTACGCAACGGTTATAAATGAGACCCCTGCTTAATACGCCTACGCTATCTCCCCTATACGGTTACGTCAAGCTACTCAAATGTTTTTCCTCTTTTCTTTTTTATACAAACAAAAAAATAAGACGATGATTATTGATCTGTATAATGCCCTGCTATTTTGATCCCTATTTGATTCTATTTTATTTTGTTTTGAAAAAAACAAAAACTATACCATAAAACCAGTGGCGGTTTTTTTAATTTAATAGATTTGATTTCCTGTATTCTGGTGCATTTGGGGGATGGCCACTACCTATTTACCTACTTTTCATTCAGATTCATAGCCTAAATCCTGACTTGCAGGGCCTGGACAAGCTTACACTGCATATACAGACCTACTTTATGGCCACTCCACCCGCCATTGCTATTTGACACATTGTTGTTATTCCGATATAGAGACAAATCATGATCACTGTCCTATAGCGTCCATTTTTTGTGTGTCTCAATGTCTACTTCACATGCAGATATAGGAATATGGGACTGTTGCTTCATTTTGTTTATATGCTATGGGCCGAAAAGACTAAATTAATATGTAACTTACTTGCTCCTTTTAAGTATAACATTGCTTGGGGAGTCCAATTCCTCCACTGAAAAGGGTGGACAGTGCTTACAACTCTCTGCTAGTTAGCGATATATCTCTTCTCTACATTAAGTTGTGTTGCGCGATTGCCACTGAGGGAGGTAGCCTATTTGATTGATTCGGTGAATTGTCCAATCATGCGGTGTTGACAAAAAAGAAAAGCGATACCATTGGCCTGGGGCGCACACTGGTGCGACCCGAGGGCGAATTCTTTTTGCGCCAATGAAAAGCTGTCTCTGCTTGATAGACAGCAACTTGGAGGACGGCTTTATTTC
Organism: Gadus morhua; assembly: GCF_902167405.1. Lineage (NCBI taxonomy): Eukaryota > Metazoa > Chordata > Actinopteri > Gadiformes > Gadidae > Gadus > Gadus morhua. Next base: position 2,038,768 of record NC_044054.1, read on the forward strand.
GAATGACCAATAAATAGCCTAAATCATTGACGTTCAGACGCATTTAAATGGTTGCTGGCAGTGACAAGTATATCACACAATTAAACAAGGATAAACGCTATGTATTTTTGTTGATTTATTTCGTAATGATAATAGTTTATTAATAGTTGGCAGATATATTCAAGTGAATATTTCACGGAGGGGCGGCGCCCTAGCGCCCCCTATCGACCCACCGCCACTAAAACTACGATATCAGTCTGAATGCGGTCTTGTTCTTGTTCTTCCGATGCAGCACGCGGCGCTCGTGTTCATCCTTGGGGTCTTTCTTTGCTCCGTGACGTAAATTCCCGGAACACGAGACGCGTCTACTTCCGCTTTAAGCGTAAACCCAAGCGAGTTGATTCAGCCACATTTTATACACTATACTCTAAAGAGAAATCTCTCCACCATGGCGCTGGAGTCCAGGATCACCCAGGAGGAGATCAGGAAGGAGCCGGAGAAGAGCATCGACCGGGAGAAGGTGAGGAGATCATTCAATCACTAGAGACAGTCTGCGTAAAGGTGGAGGAGAGGGACGCATACACACACACGGACACGGGCTCCGTGCGTAAACGTGCTTTATTGTATTATGCAAAAGAAAAGTCCACGTTGTTGCATGTTTAACTTGAAGGATATTTGCAGTATGGAGGTTAATTCACTCACTCATTCATTCATTCGGAATCAATGAGAGAGAGGAAGGGGAGGGTCCGTCAGAAGTGTGCGGGGGAAATACTGCAAATATTTTCAGTATTTTGAATCGGAGCACTGATTCAGAACAACTTCTTAACGGACCACCCGCCTCTCACTCATGCATTCATTCCTAATGAGTGATTGAACGTGCATATCGCAAAGATCCATGAAACGTAACCGAGGAGGACCTCCGCGCCAGTTCTGATATCGGTGTCAGTGATTATTTGCTCCTGTCCTCCCCCCCCCTTCCAGACGTGCCCGCTGCTCCTCAGAGTCTTCACCACCAACAGCGGCCGACACCACCGGGGCGACGAGTTCGCCCGAGGCAACGTCCCCGCTAGCGAGCTGCAGGTCTACACCTGGTGAGACCGATGGGTCGAACTGAGGCGTGTGTGTGTGTGTGTGTAGTCCTGTTGTGTGTGTTGTCTGTACAGACACTGTTGTCTGTACAGAGACTGTTGTCTCGGTAGAGTCCTGTTGTGTGTGTTTTTGTGTGTGTGTGTGTGTGTACAGTCCCGGTGTGTGTGTAGAGTCCTGGTGTGTGTGTGTGTGTGTGTGTGTGTGCGTGTGTGTAGAATCCTGTTGTGTACTTAATGCAGTCTTGTTGTGTCCTTAAAGGCACCCAGTGCAACTTTCGAGGCTTAAAAATAAACATTCAATTTCTAGTCTTTTTTACACGTAGTAAGTTTCAATAACTCCATACCATTACATACCGACATTCAAGCAGCAAAGATGAGACGTCGTTGTGTGGTGAGAACTGATAGAAAATCGATAACAACAACAATGCCGCCATTTTCTTTATTTTTTGTAACCTACAATAAATAAAGCAGGCTTCCAGTCAATGGAAAAATGGCTTCTCCCCACCGGCGATTGTTGTTGTTTACGATTTTCTATCAGTTCTCACCACACAGCGACGTCTCATCTTTGCTCCTTGAATGTCGATATGTAATGGTATGGAGTTATTGAAACTTACTACGTGTAAAAAAGACTAGAAATTGAATGTTTATTTTTCATTGAATGTTTACATAAAGTTGCACTGGGTGCCTTTAAGGCAGTCGTGTTGTGTCCTTAAGGCAGTCGTGTTCTGTACTTAATTCAGATGTGTTGTGTACATAATACACAGTTGTGTTGTGTACTTAATGCAGTTGTGTTGTGCACTTAATGCCTAAAGGTTGGGTATGGAATTCTCTTTTTTGGACATTTTTTCAAAATTACTTGAAATCCTTATCATAACCCACTTACAGCCACTGAGTTAGAAGTACTGACATGAACATTAAACAAGTCAATCATCTGTGGAACGGGCAGGGCTCAAAAAACTCCAGCCAATGATTTCCAGAACTACCGAGTGGCATTGGACAGTAAGTACGTCAATCAAACGGTCGTACTGCACTCGCCCTCGCGTAACCCCTTCGTGCACGTACTCAAAGCTCATGACCCAGAGCAAGCTTCTGTTTGTTGTTATCCTGCGGTAGCAACTGGAGCTAGCTAAAAGCTAATGGCTCGCTCTCGCGCATCTGTGTTCACACTCGTGCATGATTGCGCGTCCATGTACTTGGAATGGGCGGAGTCAGAGTCAGCGTTGAAGGAGAGGGGGTAGGACCATCGAGTTGTGTGTTTTCAAAATCTGCTGGCGTTTCGCAAATCCCATACCCAACCTTTAATAGTGTTGTACAGAGATCCTTCTTGTGTCCACTAGATGGCAACTCCATAAACTAAAATGGTGTAGCTCCAAAGTTAATTATTTACACGAGTCTAATGTTGTATGATGTAAAATAGCTAAACAGGATGCAAGAGTTGTCCGGCAACAACATGAAGACAGGGACAGCATATTCAGTCAAGTATTTATTGACTTATCTTGAAAGAATTGGCTTACAAAAGCACAATAAGTTATCACAGTGTCAAATAGAAATACAATAATTTCACATTCCTCAACATTCCACAAACAATGTATTTTCATACACTAATTAAATACAAAATCTGCTGAAAACACAGCATGTTGTTATTTGGCAGGTTGTAGGATCAAGAGCTTTCACAACCGTAACATTCAAAGGTAGTACAGTCAAATGATCTTGGAGTTGTTGGAGTTGATTGGCAATGTTCACCCTCCCATTTGCCGCAATTCTCATGTCAATGTGTGCCGCCAGTCGATACCTGCACGATGCTGTCTGCCGTGCGGTGGTCAGGGTGGAAGAGGTGACAGGGGGAGCAGAACCCTGCGTTGGCTTCTTCACGGCCTTCTACACAGCTTTTTCTCGTACCAGTTTATTGAAAATCCTGGGAAGTATGACGTCTTTGTAGAAACCTGCTTAATTATTACATTTGGTCCTGACTGTGTTGACGCCAATTTGTCTGAATTTGATGGAGACTAAAAGGAACTTCTTCGAAGACACAACAGAATTTCACTGTACAGTCGCGATCTGGAAAGTACTACGTGATTTGATCAAAGATGCCCCCCCCCCCCCTTTGCTCAGTTAAGGCCCTGACACACCAACCAGATTATCGATCGTTGGACTGCCTGGCGAGCTCGGTGTTCCGAGTCTGTTCGGTCGGCCGTCCACAAAGCCTTCTGCCATCTTTTCAAACCCCCTGCGTTCTTTTCAGCCGATTGCACATGTCGGATCGGCCAGGACCAAATCGCTCCGACTGCCTATTCTCGCCAGACCGTCGGAAGACCGATAATGTGGTTGATGTGTCGGGGCCTTTCCGTCTGACGCCAGACGTCCGACACCACGTTCTCCAGCTCGGCCCCTTGCGCAGAAGCCGCTCCTTATGCAGTCCTGGATGAGGACGGACTTGAGGGGAGGGAGTGGCCAGCGTCGCAGATGATGCTGATGGTCGCACAGTTTCTGGGGGACGACGCGGTGAACCAGAGCATCATCTGCGACTCTAGCCGCGGAGGTGAAGGGGCTGGTGAGAGGGGCGAGGGGGGCAGCAGCTCGAACCTCTTCCAGAGGTCGTCGCTGGGGGCCGGCGGATGGGGCTGGTGTTGACTCTGGTTATGCACAGACTAGTCCTACGCTGCTCTGAGACCCTGAAGGCCAAAGTGTACCACTCCGACTCGTAAATATTATATTATAATATTATTTTATTATATATTCCGACTCCGTAACCACGGAGACCTCCTCCGTCGGGATGTCGGATACCCAATGCGCGATTCGCCGACCGATCGATTTAATAGGCCGACCGCTGGCTATGTAAATTGTGTTGTGAATAAACCACGACCTTTGGTGCTTTTCTTGGTCCTTCACGTGCAAAGTAAGAAAGGTGCAAAGTAAATAAGGTGCTAGGTCAAACCGGGAAAAGTGTTTCCGGAAATTATGTTGTCAGAGGTCCAATCTCGGCGCTGGCCGTCTCCGTTGGGTCGACGGGCCGTTAAGAATGTTGGATGCTCCGACAGGCTCTCCGTGGCTTACGTACTGCACTCTACAAAGGAGTATAACCCAGCCTTAACACCGTCCCCCCCAGGATGGACGCCACCCTGAAGGAGCTGTCTGGGCTGGTGAAGGAGGTGTACCCCGAGGCCCGCAGGAAGGGCACCACCTTCAGCTTCGCCATCGTGTACCCCGATCAGATGAGGCTGGGATACAGGTACCTACTGTAGACCAGGCCTAGACCAGGACCAGGACTAGACTGTAGACCAGGACTAGACCAGGACTAGACCAGGACTAGACCAGGACTAGACTGTAGACCAGGACTAGACTGTAGACCAGGACCAGACTGTAAACCAGGACCAGACAGTAGACCAGGACCAGACTGTAGACCATCGTGTACCCCGATCAGATGAGGCTGGGCTACAGGTACCTACTGTAGACCAGGACTAGACCAGGACTAGACCAGGACTAGACCAGGACCAGGACCAGGACTAGACCAGGACTAGACCAGGACCAGGACTAGACTAGGACTAGACCAGGACTAGACCAGGACTAGGACTAGACCAGGACTAGGACTAGACCAGGACTAGACCAGGACCAGGACTAGACTGTAGACCAGGACTAGACCAGGACCAGGACTAGATCAGGACTAGACCAGGACTAGACCAGGACTAGACCAGGACCAGGACTAGACCAGGACCAGGACTAGACCAGGACCAGGACTTGACCAGGACCAGGACTAGACTGTAGACCAGGACTAGTGGTTTGGCATTGTTTTGGACATGCTTCTGATTTTATGAATGACTTATTAGCTGACTTAATGACTTGGGTCACTTATTCAGCCATGATTTAACGAGTGACTGACTTAAGCCATTTATTAAGCCACTGATAACGTGACTTAATAATTAGCTTATCCCCCCCCCCCAGGGTTAAAGCCGTGGGCAGCACGGTCGCGGGCCGTAAGGTGCTAATGCTAACCGCTAACCGCTACGTCCCCCCCCAGGGTTAAAGACGTGGGCAGCACGGTGGCGGGCCGTAAGGTGCTAATGCTAACCGCTAACCGCTACGTCCTCCCCCAGGGTTAAGGACGTGGGCAGCACGGTGGCGGGCCGTAAGGGGGCCGAGGACCTGATGTCCCTGCAGTCGCAGAGGTTCCAGATCGGAGACTACCTGGACATCGTCATCACCCCCCCCAACAGACCGCCCCCCGCCAACCCCCGCATGAGACCCTTCTGAACCCCCCCACCTGTGTGTGTGTGTGTGTGTGTGTGTGTGTGTGTGTGTGTTTGTGTGATGAACACACAAAGCGCAACACGACGCGACTGCACACAGTAACCCGTCGGGGTTTTAACGTTTCCACCGCTGCCGTCGACAGCGTTGCTTTCTTCAGGTTCTTCTATGATGTTTTATAAGATGTGATATGAATAAACATTTTTTTGTTACTAAGTATGTTGTCTTTTTTTTTTTTAAGGATGTGATCAAATGGTTCATTAAGTTATGTTTCAAAACGTTTCCTAAAAGCAGGACTGTGCGTCTAGAATCACTCAATCACTCACGAATTCATTAAATGTGCCGTTTTTTTTAAATTATTAGTTAATTGGCGTAAGCAGCTCACCGGCAATGGGAGTCTGGAATAGGGTAGACCGCGATAACGGGACAGGGTCCTCTACCTTCCTGCGTCTAGAGCTCGAACGAAGAAGGCCAGTGGAGTACCTTCGCCACGTCCTTAGTTTTACTGATATAGTTTAATAGTTGGTATCTTTCGTTTGAGGTTTTACGTTCTCCTACTCTCGTTTGGGTGCGTGATGGAGACATTGAGTCAAACCGCTGTCAGAGATGAGTCGGTCGGGGCGATGGAGGAGGTAGGGGTGTACGACTGGGAGGTCAGCTGTGTGTCTCCCCCTCTCTCCCCCCCACTGTTTCTCTCTCTTTCTCCCTCCCCCTCTGATTATCTCTCTGTTTCTCTCTCTCCCCCCTCTGTTTCTCTCCCCCCTCTCTTTCTCTCTCTCACCCCCACTTATTCACTCACTCACACACGCACACATACGCACACGCACTCATATGTGGTCTTGTGTAACTCAACAAGAATCGGACCTGTGTGGTCAAATACATACTCCTCAAACGAGTTAACACCATTCCACTAATGGTGTGTGTGTGTGTGTGTGTGTGTGTGTGTGAGAGAGTGCGCGAGCATGAAGAGGGGAAGTCTTATTTGGTGTATACTCTCTCCCCCCTCTCTTCCTCCCCTCTCCTCTCTCCCCCCTCTCCTCCCTCCCTCTCCCCTCTCCTCCCTCCTCTCTCCTCTCCACTGTTGGAGGTCGGATGGTCTGCCTTTCTGTCTGTTGTATTTGGGGAATGGGTTAACCTAGTGATGGTTAGTGCTTTAGTGGGTTAACCTAGTGTTTTCTTTAGTGCTTTAGTGGGTTAACCTAGTGTTGGTTAGTGCTTTAGTGGGTTAACCTAGTGTTGGTTAGTGCTTTAGTGGGTTAACCTAGTGATGGTTAGTGCTTTAGTGGGTTAACCTAGTGATGGTCAGTGCTTGGCACTTGTTTCTATGAACATCCTCACTGTACCCTCAGAGATATATCGCTGTTTCTCTTTCTAAAGACTCATTTTCTTATTGTAAGACAATCTGGGTAAAGGCGTCTGATAAACGCCCTGAATGTCAATGTGAAATCACAGACTCTGTAAATCAGAGACAATGTAAATCACAGACACTGTAAATCAGAGACACTCTGTAAATCACAGACACTGTAAATCACAGACTCTGTAAATCAGACACTGTAAATCACAGACACTGTAAGTCAGAGACACTCTGTAAATCACAGACTCTGTAAATCACAGACTCTGTAAATCAGAGACTCTGTAAATCACAGACTCTGTAAATCAGAGACACTGTAAATCACAGACTCTGTAAATCACAGACTGTAAATCACAGACACTGTAAATCACAGACTCTGTAAATCAGAGACACTGTAAATCACAGACTCTGTAAATCAGAGACACTGTAAATCACAGACACTGTAAATCACAGACTCTGTAAATCACAGACTCTGTAAAACAGAGACAATGTAAATCACAGACTCTGTAAATCACAGACACTGTAAATCACAGACACTGTAAATCACAGACTCTGTAAATCACAGACTCTGTAAATCAGAGACACTGTAAATCCGGTCAGGGGTTCAATGGAGCCGTGATGGAGGAACTTAACAAGCTCCCTTAACAAGCAAAGCACTTTAAGTCAATTCAATTACTGGAAATAGAGTGACTATAAAGTGAGTAGGAATGTCTTCAGCTCAGCTCTGGGGGACACGTGACTGGTCTGTTGTTGTTTAAATCTGATTGGTTTAAGTGAGTCCTGCACGTTTGTTTCTCCCCTCTGCCTTTGAACGGAGGTGATATTGCTGGGTTTTTAAAATGAGATGGAATTGTTATTTTACCTAATAGTTTGGCTCTTATGTTGTTTTTTGAGGCATTCACTCTCTCACCCACCCACCCGCTCACTCACCCACTCTCTCACCCACCCACTCACTCACTCACCCGCACACACACACACACACACACAAATATGTATGCGCTCAAGCATGTACAGTCAGACCTACACACACACAAACACGCCCGCCGGGTGTGTCTTTGCGTTCTGACCTTTAGTTTCTGACCCCTCCAGCGCTCGGAAGATCTAATCATTAACCGACTTTACGGAGGAATCAGGCCATAAAACCACCTCCGTCCCCTCCGAGGCCTCTGATTGTTCACAGGGCCGGCTCCGAGGCCTCGGATTGGCCCACAGGCCAGGCTGGCCACTGATTGGTTTGTGGAAGTGGTTTTTAGTTTCACCTGCGATTCATTCCCAGCGCGCAGAGAAACACATGGGATATTAATCTGTGAATGACTGGCTGGCCGACTGACTGGTTGTCTAACCGAATGACAGACTGGTTGTCTGTCTTACTGACTGAATGAATGATTTCCTGAGTGAGTGAGTGTCTGACTGTTTATCCAACTAAGTGACCGACCGGTTGTCTGACTGGTCTTACTGTCTGACTTGTTGTCTGACTGACTGACTGACTGACTGACTGGTTGTCTGACTGACTGACTGACTTACTGACGGGTAATCCTACTGAGTGACTGTTGTGTGGCTGACTGGTTGACTGACTGACTGGTGGTCTGACTGACTGGTTGTCTGTCTGACTGACTGGTTGTCTAACTGACTGGCTGATTGGTGGTCTGACTGACTGGGGGTCTGACTGACTGACTGCCTGGTGGTCTGACTGACTGGTGGTCTGACTGACTGGTGGTCTGACTGACTGGTTGTCTGTCTGACTGACTGGTTGTCTAACCGACTGGCTGATTGGTGGTCTGACTGACTGGGGGTCTGACTGACTGACTGGCTGGTGGTCTGACTGACTGGTGGTCTGACTGACTGGTGGTCTGACTGACTGGTTGTCTGACTGACTGGTTGTCTAACCGACTGGCTGATTGGTGGTCTGACTGACTGGTGGTCTGACTGACTGACTGGCTGGTGGTCTGACTGACTGGTGGTCTGACTGACTGGTTGTCTGTCTAAATGACTGGCTGACTGGTGGTCTGACTGACTGGTTGTCTAACTGACTGACTGACTGGTGGTCTGCCTGGGGGCCATGTGGTGAGCCGGTGGACCGCTGGTCTGCAGCCGCAGTCATGATGGACTGCCTGGGCCTCTGCTCCGGACCGGGAGCCCAGAGGAGGGGGGCCAGCCCCATCGGGGTCCCGGGACCAGGTGAGTCTACACCTGGTCTGTCTGTCTGTCTGTCTGTCTGTCTGTCTGTCTTTGTCTCTCTCTCTCTCTCTCTCTCTCTCTCTCTCTCTCTCTCTCTCTCTCTCTCTCTCTGTCTTTCTCTGTTTCTCTCTCTCTCTCTCTCTCTCTCTCTCTCTCTCTCTCTCTCTCTCTCTCTTGCTCTCTCTCTCTCTCTCTCTCTCTCTCTCTCTCTCTCTCTCATCCCGCTTTGAACGGTGAACTCTTATCTCTTACGCCTAGCAGCTATAAAAAGCTGCTAGGCGTAAAGAGTTCACCCCCAGCCGTCGCATTTACATCAGAATGAAACCCAATAAACCACCAATGTGTGCAGGGTCCGGGAGGGTAAATCGGGGTTCTAGCTCAAGCAGGCAATTGACCTCGGGCAGTGTAAACGCACGGACCGTGCCGCGAAAAAGGCGTGCATTACACGGCCTATTTGGCAGTGATAAAAACACTCACTGAGAGAGGGTTGTATATCCGAGTGGAACGGCTCCAAATAACCAACAAATTGGCAATTGTGTTCTCTGTGTTGTTCTCCATTGTTGTTCTGCTAAGCAGCGGAGGCTTGCTGATGGCGTATCACGACGTGATGACGTACTGGAGGCTACCGTACTCACGCTCAGTTGAGATCGCCTAGTTTGATCACAGGCCAGCGGCAGGGGGGGTTGAGGGGGGGGGGTGGACACACACACACACACACACAGACACATACACTCGCACACGCACACATACACATACAGGCACACACACACACACAGAAACAAACACA
>NC_044054.1:2053392-2055892 GCF_902167405.1 Gadus morhua
TGCGTGCCCGTGTGTGTGTGTGTGTGTGCGTGCGTGCCCGTGTGTGTGCGTGTGTGTGTGTGGGGCTCTATTTGTTGTGCATACACACCCCCCAGGCCAGACAACAGCGATGTGTTTGTCTTGGGATTGTTTGGTACGTGATGATGATGTCACCGTGTGGGCCTGAGCCAATCACACGGGGGCAGGGGGGGGCATGTCATTTGGGGCTGTTGATTTGAGAGTGGGGCTGTTGATTTGAGAGTGGGGCTGTTGATTTGACAGTGTGGCTGTTGATTTGACAGTGTGGCTGTTGATTTGAGAGTGGGGCTGTTGATTTGAGAGTGGGGCTGTTGATTTGACAGTGTGGCTGTTGATTTGACAGTGGGGCTGTTGATTTGAGAGTGGGGCTGTTGATTTGAGAGTGGGGCTGTTGATTTGACAGTGGGGCTGTTGATTTGACAGTGTGGCTGTTGATTTGACAGTGGGGCTGTTGATTTGACAGTGGGGCTGTTGATTTGACAGTGGGGCTGTTTATTTGAGAGTGGGGCTGTTGATTTGACAGTGGGGCTGTTGATTTGACAGTGGGGCTGTTGATTTGACAGTGGGGCTGTTGATTTGAGATCGTTTTTTTTTGTGTATGTGATCCTTGATTTGAGACTGGAAACACCTCCAACCCATCTCTAACTGCTTGTGGCGTTTTCTTTTTCTGTTTTCTGTTTAAAGTATATTAATATAATAATAATAATTTATCGTTGTAAACGGCGCTTTGGTGAGACTTTTAGGAGACTTTTTGTGAAACGTCTCGGGAATCGAACGTCAGGATTTCTAGAGACACTTCTCTGGTCGCTATGATTTCAATAATCCACACTAATCCTCAATGTTATTCTACAAAGAGACCCCCCCCCCCCCCCCCCTACACACATACACACACACACACACACACACACACACACACACACACACACACACACACACACACACACACACACACACACACACACACACACACACACACACACACACACACACACACACACACAAACACAGATGCTACTGTTGCTGGGACTGCCATCTGACCCAGTTATTGACGTGGGGGGAGGGGGGTCTGTGTGTGTGTGTGTGTGTGTTTGTGTGTGTGTGTGTGTGTGTGTGTGTGTGTGTGTGTGTGTGTGTGTGTGTGTGTGTGTGTGTGATCCTATCCTGGAATAGACACACACACACACACACACACACACACACACACACACACACAAACACACACACACACACACACACACACACACACACACACACACACACACACACACACACACACACACACACACACACACATAAGGACCCACACACTCATGTGACTGTGGTTGACCAGCACAGCTCCATCCTATTAGCTGTCGCTACGCTAGCTCTCTCTCATTGTGTTCTTTGGTAAAATGACCAGAGCAGGATTGGAACAAAGCACTACAATTTTATCGTCTAATCCAAAAGATTATTAAAAATCTGTTGTGAATTTTGTACGATTTAACGGACGGTTTTTTAATTCCCTTGTGGCCGTTGATTCTTCATTTAATACGACGTAAACTAATACAGCAGAATATTCAATAGTAGTAGTAGCAGTGGTGCTAGCAGTAGTAGTATTGGTGGTAGTATTGATAGTAGTAGCAGTGGTAGTAGCAGTAGTGGTAATGTTAGTGGTAGTAGTAGTAATAGTTGTAGCATAGTGGTATAAGTAGTAATAGTAGTAATATAGTAGAAGTGGTAGAAGTAGTGGTTATGGTAGTAGTAGTGGTAATGGTAGTGTTGTGGTAGTAGTAGTAATGGTAGTGGTATTGGTAGTAGTATAGTAGTAGTAGCAGAGGTAATAGTAGTGTTTTGGAAGTAGTAATAGTAGTATTAGTGGTAGTAGTAGTAGTAGTGGTAGTGGTAGTTATGGTGGTAGTAGTAGTAGTGGTATTGGTAGTGGTAGTAGTAGTAGTGGTATTGGTAGTGTTAATGGTAGTAGTAGTAGTAGTAGTAGTAGTGGTATTGGTAGTGGTAATGGTGGTGTTGTGGTAGTAGTAGTAATATTAGTAGCAGTGGTATTAGGAGTAGTAGCAGTGGTGGTAGTAGTGGTAATGGTAGTTGTAGTAGTAGTAATATTAGTAGTATAGTAGTGGTAGTAGCAGTGGTAGAGGTAATGGTTGTGTTGTGGTGGTAGTAGTAGTAGTTGTAATATTAGTAGTATAGTGGTAGTAGTATAGTAGTAGCAGTAGTATACTAGTAGCAGTGGTAGTAGTGGTAGTGGTAATGGTAGTGTTAGTGGTAGTATTAACAGTACTAGTATAGTAGTAGTAGTGGTAATGGTAGTAGTAGTAGTTAGCTAGTAAAGTCCATGTGTCCTCCCACTCTGACTGACTCTCTGGTCAGCCATCATTTGAATAATTCAAAACGCATCGCGGCAACAAAACAACTAATTTGTTTTCCAAAGTCTATGTTAAAAAGATTACACTTGTTTTGAATAATGCCCACACTCTGGGAGCGACTT